>NC_053405.1:30260259-30525259 GCF_016859285.1 Xiphias gladius | reverse complement strand
ATATTTTCCAGGTATAGTAAAGGACATTTAACTCCATGGCTATATGAAAATTGCTTTGTCAAGGATCTTTGTATAATTGTGAAGGGAAGCAAATAATTTGTGACTGGGAGACAGTAGAAATTTTAATTGTTGACTAGATTTCAGTTTTTCAGGTTTTATAGAAGTTTGTTGGTAATTTTAACACATTTTCCTGCTTTCTCAGGTATTGCCTGCATCACCCTCTCTTTCGTGGATGCCCATGGTCGTCCCCTTCAGGTTCCAACTCAGGACAGTACCACACTGCAGAGATCAGAGAACTGCATCAACCCCCTTCACCCAGACCATTTTGATGAGCTGACCACTGTGGTTAAAGTGGACTCAATCGCTGTCAGCTCAGGTACAAGTAAACACAACACTGAGCAGTTGTAGCAAAACTTAATTTGGCCTGTTTTGTGATATGGTTGATGCTGATTTTTGGGGGGGGTTAGGATTAGATAGAGGGTAAGGTTAAGAGTTAAGGTAAGATGGGGAATTCATCACAAACAGGAAGTGCCAAAGCAAAGATTAGGAAAGTCAAATAAACATGAAATGCAAAATGGTTCAAAAAGTGGGAAGCAAGTGCTTTGTCCAGAGAATAAGTTACTATATTTTTGTCACTGTTTCTTTACTATAGAGCTAAATAGGATAGCAATAGGACCCTTGACATTCAGCAAATGCATTTTAAGGCAAAAATGTAAGTCCAAAAATGTCTCCAATAATTAAGAGGGGCCTTTTTTTTCCTTCATCCTGTGTACATTTGTTTTCGCTGACTTGTCACATATTCACAAATGAATGAAATTACCATCACTAATGATCATTTAAAGGCCCAACCTTATTGAACCCATGCATGGAAATTAAAGTGTTACAGCAACTGAAAAGTAAAAAAGACGTTGAATAGTATTGTTTAGAAAAATACTACAACACAGTGCAATAAAATACAATACAATGCACAGCATGAGATTGGAAGTAACCAGTGACCAAATGGTTGAAGATAAGATTAGTAAAATGAAGAAAATTTAACATAGAAATACCGAATTGTATTTAAATAAGACAGGAATGGGCTGATAGCATAAGATATATAAAAAAAAACATCAATTCACTTAAGATGAACTCTTTTAATCTTTGATCAGAGTAGTCTTTCCAATGTGTACTTGGTGGATGGAACTGAGCAGTTTTTAATCCAAATGTAACTCTGCATTTAGTCTGAAATCACCAAAAGTATTAACTTTTAGAATATTAAAAATATTAGGGAAAAAATATCCCCAAGGGAGACGAAAGATATATGTACATACGATTTCAGGGTATTGAAACAAAAAATATTCAGTTGTCTCACTCCTTTTTGGAATTGACAGTTTTGAAAATTGTCTGTTTCATCTTTGGTATTTGTAAAGAAACCTTCAGCAAGTTAGTATTGTCCTTTCATGAAGTTGTGAGACTTGTGAGATGCAGGTTTGAAAAACGGCCAAATGAAGTATTTTAATTAGAAACTCCCTGCCAGGTAAACATAAACATTTTGTCAAAATCCACTCCTCCGGTTTGTAATGCTGTCCTGCACAAGGTGGAGGTTGAGGGACAGATGGAGACAGTTGAAGGCCTCCGTAGGCTTCTTTCAGTAGCCTTACTAACTAGGCTAATGTTACCAATACAGAAGGTAATCTGAGCTTTGATCAAACCCCCCACATCTTCCAGCTGTCTCTTAAAAGTGTCCTGAAGTAATGCTGCTGTATGGGCTCTACTTACTTTCCTTTGCAGAGGAAGAAGTTGTCTGTAATGGGCAGCTTGAGATAGCAGAATTATAGCAGGGAGGGGCAGAGTTAGGTCTTTTAACTTATTCTTTTCTAAAGAATGTCGTCAAATTACACAAACTGTCATTTATGTGGCTAAGATCTGATCATAATGTGAGTCAGATTACCTCGAGATGTGGTCTGGTTGATCAGATTGATTCTGATTGCAATGTGTTCTACATGCAGTTACACATGCATTTATATCTGTTTCCCCTGATCCAAATAAGAGATTCAGATTCAGATCACATTTTAGTAGCAGGTAGCAAACTCTGAAAGTCGAAGCTGAGATAAAAACATCATCATTTCATTGGTCATCACATTGTTCTTTACCCTCTTGAGAATCACATCAACATTGGATTTGATTATGTTACAAGGTTACAGCAATTCCCAAGAGAAATTGTATTGTATAAACGCCACTAATTTAAAAATGTATTAATTACACTCATAAACATCAAGCGATGTCATGAGTAGCAGCTATTAAATTTAAAGTCTAAAAATTAGGTGCCCATAAAACTGAATTAGCAAATCTTCCTGGTTAATGAATACAACTCTAATATATGAAGATATTTTTTTTCCTAGGAATATGAAGAGATTTTTTCCCCTGGAGGCTAAACTATAAATGTTACACTGCACCACTGGGTCATAAATCAAAAATAAATCTTGGTTTTGGGGGCTTATTTAATATAATTGTGTTTATAAAGTGTTAGTCATACTCTGTTGTTGGTGTTGCATTCAGAAAAACAACAAATAGGAATCCAGCTCTTTGCTTGTGGGCTTGAAAGATAGAGTTGTCATCAAATAGTGGGTTTAATTAATTAAAACTTAACTGAGCAGTGACAATCATAATACATGTCCTCATCTATGCTATTGTATATTGTTGATAAAAGGCTACCCAAAATATTAAAAGTGTTCATGATGTGGCATTTTGATGAGAACCCTCCCTGTACTGGAGTGCATGAAGGAAGCAGTAGAGGACAGAAGTTTGCATTGGTGCCAGATCCCAGAAATAGCAACAGCAATCACTCATAATGTCTAGTTTCTCACTGTTCTTATAATGAACATGAATATTATTTTTGATCATTGCACTTCAGATGTTATCTTTTAGCAGCCTGTACAAGTGGAAGAGGTCTGTGTGATTGGCTGAGCCAGTCAGGCAAAGCGTGACAGAGGGGGGGGTGTTTTCATTGTACTTTGTGTGTGAAATGTAATTTGGGTTAGTGTGCGCTTTCCTGCACAGTGTACACTCTGTGCTGTGTTTGTAAACATCAGTACACTGTATCCTAGTCAGATTAAATGTGATCTTTCTGGAAAAAAATACATCAGGGTGGAGAGGATTAATAGTCTCTGTCTCAAGGTATTGTTAATTCTGCTGACCCAATATTAAGATTACATTTCCTAGAAACACTACTTAATCTGTTTTAAAACTTAAACATTTCCAAATGCCATTGATCCCCTTTTTTCCTCTTTAAAGTTTTCTCTATTGTTTTCTTATACTTAGTCACAGTCACAGTATTAAAACATACCAAGCATTGTTGTGTCTACTTATCTTCTAACAGAGTCACAGCTGTATGTGCGCTTTGACATCTGGGAACAAGGCAATATCAGCCCCTTACAGCTGAGTGATAAACTGCAGGGGGCGCTGCGCCATGCACTCTGTGATGTTGTCATGGAACTGAGAGTCTTGCCAAATCCTCTTTGTCTGGGCATGCTATGCCCAGCAACCAAAGCACATAAAGAAGAGGCTAAAGGTGAGGTCATAACGAAATGGTTATTTGGTCATCTTTCCTCCGTGCTCTATGTACTGTATATTTTATCTGTCAAACTGCAGGAGATGGACACTATATAGCATCAAGCAATCCAATAAAAGCAACACCTTACAATGTAATATAATCCAGTATACCACCACCACACATATTATTAAATTGATATTTTTATCTATTATTTGAGACCCCAAGCTCCAATACGTTTTTTCTTTTTTTCATCCATTAGCTTATCAGTCCAACTAAACACATCATCTACATTGTCTCCCTCTTTTGTGTCTACACACTGGACCTTATGTATCTATATGCAGCACATGACGCAAATGGACCACGACAATTGGCACAGTCAGGGAAAGAAAGACAGAACTGTCCTAAGAAATTAACTTGAAAGTAAACAAACGCAAACCCAGTTTTATACAACACAATTGCCTTAACCTGACCTGAAACCTAAAACTGTGTGGGGATCTGCTGGGTTGAATGGCAGATATCTAGTCCAAACCCAAATCAAACGAATCAGACAAAGCTCTGGCTGTCTACACCGAGTTTTATATTTATAATCTATGTTTACATCCTTGAAGGCCCCAAGTTTCACTCTGACCTTTCTGTGAAACCAGAAAGGTCAGATGGGCCTGTAGAAGTACGGTAAAAATGACACCTGTTTTCTTCTGTATTTCTCATGTAGTCTTCTGCATATCTGTTCTGCCTATTGAACGCACCAGTAATTCTGATGGTGTAGTACTGGGGCTGCTGACAGGACAGCTGGTTCTGAGGATGGAGTTGGTGTTAGTGTGACATCTCACATCTGGTGTGAATTTGGGATAAAAGTGCAGGTTACATAAACAGCTGAACTTATTCTCAGTTCACCAGTTTATTTGGCCAAATTTAAGAAGAGCAGCTGCGATGAAAGCCCCAAAGACATTTTTTCTGGCATTTTCACAGGGTAAAAACCTGAGGTGGTTAGGTCTGAAGACTGATGTTTGTACAACTTACCAACAATATTTGGTTTGCTCCACAGAAAGAAAAAAAAGATTAGGGAAGACAACTTGCTATTTACCAAAAAATGTCTTTACTTGTCTGTTACTTGTTTCTGGTAATTTATTTCTAAACTGTGTCTTCAGGACTGTTGATTGCATTGCCTGAGGTGAAAGAAGTAAAGGACACCCCCAGGCAGCGCAGTGGCACACGGGTCTTTAAAGCCAGCCCTTCTCCCATCACCTTAACCCAAGCTTTGGGAAGCGTCCCCATGACAGGGACCAGCACACCCGAGTCCACCACACCCACTGGCAAGAGCACCCGCCGGAGTTTCTGGGACATACTGGTCAGTTACTCCAAGAGTTAAAAGCTTGCATTACGGAACTCTGCTCTGTGTAGCCTAATCACGGCTACATTATCATTTATTTCAATACTCAAGTACATAGTATTGTAAATGGGTTGTATAACTGGGTTAAACTAACACTTGTTATAATGTGATTTGCTCTAATTTTCTGACTGGAATAATATCTAAACTGAAATCACCTACCAACTTATATTATCCACAGTTTTTTCTGTACATTTCTAATACTCAGTCTGTACATCATTAATAATTTAATAGCAACAGACCAAAATGCCTTGAACAGTTAGGTCAACTGAAAATGAATAAAAATGTTCTTTTTTTTTAGATTTTTCGGTTAGCTGTAAAAGATCAGGTATTGCTTTGAATTGTTTGCCTCATATGTTTAAGACTGTATTTTCAGTGGAGTCTGGAGTGTGCAGCAGGAATAATATATAGACATGTTTAATTATGATTAAGTCAATTAATTGATTAATCGGATAAAAAAAAAAAACATTACACAAAATAACTAAATAACAGAAACACATCTCTATAATGCAATACAGTTCAACAGCATCACAAACCGCAGCTTCCAGAATGATCAAACATTTGAATCAGCACCTCTTTAAAACAGTTTAAGCAAAAACTGAACATTATAACTTTCATGAAGGAGGATTTAATGCAGGACTGTTATATTAGACTCCATTAGTTTTAGCTAGGTGTACCGAATACATGATTATATATTACAAGTTTATGCAGTTTATTATTATGCAGATGATATCTTGCTGTACCGGTCTTGCAACACACCAAACCCACAGGGAATTGACAATCTTAGACTCAGAGCTAACTCTCTGCAACTCTAGGCAGATAAAGCTAAAGTTCTTCTCACAGGTGGAAATGGAAATGCAAATTCATTAATAGTCAACCTGAATCATTAGTTTATAACATTTCCAAACACTGCTGAATTCTGATAACAAACTAGCTTAGACCAGCATGTTAAAACAGTTGTTATTCATAATTAATCACATCCCACTTGAGCCACTGTAATATCTATCTGTCTGTCATATCAAACACATGCTCCGGCTTTTGCAAAATTTTGTAATTTTCCTATTTGAAGAATTCACTGGCTGCTTGTGAGTTTCAGATTATTCTGATTAAGTTTGCATTAATAACTTTTGTGGAACATGTGGCTCCGTCTCCTGGTTACATTTTAGATTTTATTACTCCATAAGCAAGTGAGCAAGTGAAACGCCTCAGATCCTCAGATGGAGCCTCGTTGGTTGTTCCGACTATACACACTGCTAAATTTATTCCTCTCCATCCTTGAAGAGTAAGACGGACTCATCGGAGCTCGGGAGCCCAAAGACAACTGACGACATAGTGCAAGAAAAGGGGGAGGAGGGCCGAGCAGCACGACGAAGACACAAAACAGAGACCATAAAGCAGCAGTGGAGCCAGGAGAAGGCTGTGGCTGTGGAGCTGGAGCAGGCCCAGAGGTGGGGTATATCTGAAACTGTATCAGTAACATCACTGCATTGAATTCTTACTTATGAATACTAAAGCTACAAAGATTTGACTGAAATCACAAAAACATCATCCCTTCTTCAATCAGAAGTTATGTCTAAAAGATTTTCAAATTAGACACTAATGTTCTTTAGCACTGGAATGGAAAAAAAGGTCAGAAATGCTCCTTTAACTCCAAGCCTCGTAGTGGGTGGGCTGAGTATATTTTTGACTGACAGATGAATTGGTAAGAAAGGGGACATAACATGTAAACAAATTTGTGCTGGTAACTGCAAGTTACAAACCAAGAACAGACTGTTTTGTTAACAGTGGTTTTGAATACAATTCAGCATCTATAATGTATGATGAAATGAAATTTACAGCCAAGTGTAAGCCCGCACTAATCAATAAATTTTGATATTGACAGCGGGTCAAATAACCGTGCAATATGAGAGGGGTGTCTCGTAGTGATGTGAATGAAAATTATCATATGACTTGTTACCTTGTTTTGTGAAGCAGCAGACTGCTGTTTTCAGTGAAAAAGTTCTGATAAACCTACTACTGAGCAGCAAACAACACACAGACACAGTTACAGTCCTGGTTAAAATTACTGACACCCCTGAATTTAAGTACAGAATTTAAAATATCTTCAGAAAGAAATACTGATTTATCAATTTTGTATGATCCAAATATTTTACTAAAATGTCCGAGGTAACTGAGCAAAAAAAAAAAATTAAAAAACAAAATATGCATAATAGCAAGATAATATAAACACTAAATGTGCCCCTGACACAATTATTGGCAGCCTTCACTAATAATTGGTTGCAGAACCTGTGGCAACAATGACAGCCTCTAAAAGTTTCTTGTAGTCACCTAGAAGCTTCTTGCAGCTGTCTGCTGGTAGTTCCTGCCACTCTTTAATTGCTATGCTCTTTAAGTTTGCTCTTTTATGCTCTTTTAAACTCTTAAGTTTGTAGAAGTCGTTTTTGCAATGGCAGATTTCAGCTCTCCAAAGGTTTTCAGTGGGATTTAGGTCAGGACTTATGTTGGCCAGTTTAAAACAGTCCATCCTTCCCTTTCAACCATTCTTATTTGCTGCTGGATTTGCACTTTGGGGTTTTTTCCTGCTGAAAGACCCAAGACTTTTGCCTCAAACCGAGTGTTGTGACACTGGATAACACATTTTGCCCTAAAATGTCTTGGTAATCTTCTGGTTTCATAATTTCTTTGATACATTCACTTCCTCCAGTACCAGAGGCAGCAAAGTAGCCCCACAGCATGATAGAACCTTCACCATGTTTTACTGTAGGTAGGGTGTCCTTTTCTTAACAGGCTTCATTTTGTCTCCTATAAAAAAACTGATCTACTGCATTCCCAATACATTCCCAAAGAGCTCTACTTTGGTTTCATCTGTCCCTAGAACATTATCCCAGAGAGACTGTGGCTTATCTACAAAAGTTTTTGCAAACAGAAATCTTGCCTTTTTTGTGACTTTCTTTCAATAGTGGTGTCCTCCATGGCCTTGGCCCATGGAGCCCTATCCATCAAGATGTAATTTAAGTGTAGACTTATATATTGCATTAACCTTTTAGGAATCAGAGTAATTTTTATACATACTCCCTCATTTTCAGAGGCTAAAAAGTAATTGGACAATTGACTGACAATCAGTTCCATTGCCAGGTGTGGCCTGTTCCTTCATTATGTCATGAAAAATTAGGCGGATAAAAGGTCTGGAGTTGATTCCAAGTGTTGAATTTCCATTTGGGTGCTGTTCGTGGGAACGCTCAACATGCTGTCCAAAGGGTTGTCGATGCAAATGAAAGAGGCCATCATTAGGCTGAAAAACAAAACAAACCTATGGGGCTTCAAGATACAGATGGATAATGACCCAAACATACTGCAAAAGCAACCCAAGAGCTTATCAAGGCAAAGCAATGGTGTATTCTTCAATGGCCAAGTCAGTCCCCTTACCTCAACCCAACTGAGCATGCTTTTCATTCCTGAAGACAAAAATGAAGGCAGAAAGAACCACAAACAAGCAGCAACTGAAGGCAGCTGCAGTGAAGGCCTGGCAAAGCATCTCAAGGGAGGAGACTCAGCATTTGTTGATGTCCATGGGTTCCAGACTTCAGGCAGTCAAAGGATTTTCATCCAAGTAATAAAAATAATCCTTATATTTATAATTACGTTACATTTCCATTTACTCTTAAAATGGAGAGATTATGTATAAAAGTGGCTGTAATTCCAAAACAGTTAATGCAAGATTTTTGTTAAACCCCTTGAATTAAAGCTGAGAGTCTACACCTAAATAACATCTTGATGGTTTTGTATCATTCATCATTATGGTGTACAGAGGCAAAATTAGAAAATTGTGTCACTTTCCAAATGCTTATGTACCTAACTGTATATATGAAGTTTATAGAATTCTTTTTTTTATTCTGAGACTTTTCAACATCAGGCCAAGGACAGCAGTTTAAAGTTAGCCTTCTACGCTCTATTGATCAAACAGCACTGTCCCTTTCAAACAAACAAAAATAAATAAACAAACAAATAAATAAATCAGCTAGGAAGCTAATCAGAGTCAGACTAAAATGATGCCTAAAAGTCTGCATTTTCTTTTATAAGTGAAAACTCTTGAATGTCCACATTCACAGCACAATGTTATGCAAAGCACTACTACTACAGTACCATGGTTTAGAGCACTATCCTGAAAATGAGCTGTGAAAGCCAGAAACCTGTCCAAGAACTCACTTTGTTAGACAGCTAATCAACAAGCCATTAAACCACCACAGCTCTGGTCTTTTAGTACTATTGAACCTGTAAAAATTTAGTTTAATACAGTGTGGATGTTTTGTGCTTGTGTAGGAGGCAGGTGTGTCATTTGGAGGAGGGAGATGTGGGCACTCTACACCCTGTCTACCAGGTTACCTGCCAGCCATGGGTCACTTTCATGGCTAAACTTGGTAAGAGTTGTTTCATAGCCTTAATTTTTGTTTTGTTTTTTTTTTTGTTTTTTTGCATGTATGGAATTTGTTGCATTTGTTTAAAAAAAATGAATAAATAAAAATAAAAATAAAAAATAAAATCTGTGAACAAACTATATCAGTGGTGATGTTAACACAAAGAAACTGTTCAAAAAGAAGTGCTTTTGTGAATATCTCATTTGGATACAAAGCAGAAAACTGTGTGTAAAACTCAGTGCTTAAAGTTCCCACACTGTCTGTGATGCTGAAGTTACAAGTAAGGATTTTGACCCTGTCTTTTCACCTGAATCTGACTGGGCAATGATAGTCCAATCACAAAGCAGAGTCCAATCAGTGGGCAGATGGTTCCATTGCCCGAAATTTATTTTAGATTTTCAAGATGGACAACATCATGACAGCCATGACCCAGGTGGGTTTAAATGTATTTGATTATGCCATTGAATTGTAAATATTATAATAATAATGTACTGCATGCGTATGCAAACCCACCAGAAGAGCATCTTGCAGCATTGTCCACCTTAAAAATGTACTACACCTTTCAGGACCTGTTGTGGAGATGAGGGAAACGGAACAACCTGCTCTCTGATTGGACAATTTGACTCTGCTTTGTGATTGGATTGTCATTGTCATCAGATCCAGGTGTAAAGACAGGTTAAAAATTTGGACACTTAACTTTAGCATCACACAGCATGTGGGAACTTTGAGCGCTAAGTTTTGACATACAGTTTTCTGCTTTGTATCTGTTCACATGTTCACAAAATAAAAGCACTTGTTTTTTCACAATGACTATGTGTAACATCACCAATGATATCATTTTATTTTTTTACAAATACAAGTCTTTTTTACACAAATGCACAAACTGGAAATTCTCATGCAGATTTATTTTGCAGGTTTACAAAGGTTAATTTAAAGCTACAAACTTTATAATTATTTATCACAATTTATTACATCACTTTATTAGCTCAAAATCTTTTTGACCCTAATTTGAGCCCATATTATTTGACCATCTCATTTTTTCTGCCAAAATGTGAAAAATTATTTCTGAGAGACTGCATCTCCTGATGATGAGGGGTTTTATATTCTTTAAGCTCACGTACCTCTCACTCTCTGTGTCTCTGTTTGTTCCCTTCTGACTGGGCTGCTGGTGAACAGGCTGCCCCTCCATTCAGCAATGCACGGCCGAGTTTGCTTCACACTTCCTGCTACCTTCCATCTTAGCAGAGATTGTCAATTTGGTCAGTTCTCTGGCCAGTGATACAACCGTGAAGGCATTTGAAAAGACAAGGTCAGGTTTTTGTTGTGGGTATAAAGTGATTGATCATTTTGATCCCTTTTCAAAACTGTCATGATTACATTTTGTGTTGTGAATAGAAAAACTGATTCTCAACTTCCTTGTTGGGAATCATTGCAAAATGACGCTGCCACATAATGCTGTGATATTTACTTTTTTACTGCTGTTGTATAGTGCCAGGTCTTAATGATCTTACCTAGTCACGTGACTTTAACTGACTAACATTTAACTGCTCTCACTGCTTACATACTAACTGACATTTCAGCTATTCACAGTGCACAGACTACAGCTGTCCCAGTAACTTCAACTGAAATTTGGAATTTTTTTTATCATTTCTAATTTAAATAACCTTTCAACTGCTTTCATTGCTGATAATTCAGTTTACTTCAAATCATCATTGCATTGCATCTGCAGTTTTCAGCATAGGTGAGCACAATTTAATCTATTTTAATTCTAGTTACAGTTATGAGTTTGTCTTCCCTTAAATAAGCTAAGCAAATTGAAGTCATGTCCTTAGAAAATATCCCTAAATATAAACATTTAAGCTTTAAGTGCATTTCAAGGCTTTAAGGTTCCTCCTGTATTTTTTACTTCACAATGTCTTTAACAACAAGAATAAAGGGAAACACATATAGCAGTGATGTACCTTAACTGGTGATTTATCTCAAAGAAAGAAATGGAAGAGATTTTTCATTGAACAGAGAAAAAAATGTCCCAAGCACTGTTTAAAGACATAGAAAACCTTGTGGATGTTATATCTTCTGTTTTATTTTTGTCCGCATCATCACAACTAGACAATAACTTCAGATCATATATTTATTGTCCAATTTTCTCATACTCATTGATCTACCTCATCAAACAATGTAGTACAAGTTTCTTCTACTCAGTCCAGTTTGGCTCTTCTTTTTTTGGATTATTGCCACATGGACAACAACAATAAAAGTTTGGATTGCAATCAGGATTTGAAGTGATTCTCACACATGAACATCTCAGTGTCCTGAGTATCTCAAATCAGTATTGCGTTACAGCTTATATGTACATCACAATAATAGTTTTCTCCATCTTTTAAACCTTTTTAGCTGCCCCCCATCTGGAGACATTTTTGTACCGTTCGCTCTTGTCCAGAACCTCAGCCAGCCGCCAGATGCTACAAGGAGCTTCATTCTCATTGGCCGCAACTTCCATCAGTGGCATTGTAGCACAGAGCAAGGTAATTGCTGAAGCCAGTGCCTCTAAACATTACCAGTGGTCATCTACTGCATCAGTTCTCATCCTCAGCACTGCTCACTAAGTTGTACAGTATACACAATGAATGATTATCAATCCACAATGCAGCATGACCATCTGTAGTGAGATAGGTTTTGTGTAAATACCTGCTTATGACACACTTATGTTCACTTCTTTTTGTCAAGTTTTTATGTAGAGGCCAAGTCCTAAGAAGTATCTACAAAGGCAACTGCAACCGCAAATTAATTTGAACTTTTACATATCCATGACTTGGGTGACTGAGAAGCTACCAAGTACTAAGTTTAACAAGATTTTTACCTCTATATACTGTATGTTATTGCCTCTTTTAGGTTGTTTCTGTTTGTCATCATAGCGTAATAATTTATGAACAGATTTCCATGAAATATCATGGACTAAACTGAACCAACCAAAGAGAGTACTGAGTGGTCTTGGAACTATTATGTTCCTGTAAATGGCCATTTGAAACTGTAAACTGTAATAATAGCATTGGTTTTTCGCAGGAATTTCCTGGACAGTGTAACAATACCAGAGGATTCTGGCTGTGGTTACAAACATTTTAATTTGGACATACTACCAAGGGAGTCTGGCTGATCTGTAGCCTTATTTTCAGCTCTTTTGCAGTTTTTACACATTTTTCTTATGACCTTTTTTTAGTCAAACATACTTTGTTTAACTAGTCTATCCTTTTTAAGAAGTCTGTAATATGTTTAGGTCAAACTCACAAGCCTCTTTGGCTTTTGCTATGGAGAAGATTTCAGTCACACACACCAAATCAGAATTGTAAGTTCCTGTTAGCACTGGGCTTAACGAAAAATGCATCCTTCACATTTATGTCAGTGAGACCACAGTGGTGGCACGGGCTGTATGATGATGATACAAACAAATAAACAACAAAAAAGGAGTCATTCAACAAAAAATACAGAACCTGTCTCAACTTTTGCCCCAACACATTGCGCAGTGCACTGCTTTGATCAATAAAATACAACATTTATTCAGTATAAGTGTACATTCCTGGTAGGTTACTTTATAACATAAATGGTATTTCTACTATTATGATGTGATTGTAAAGATCGAGGATAAAATGACTGCAGCCAAGATACATTTCTAGAGTTACAAAATCAAAGTTTCACAGTATTATAAACCTCTCTCACTGGTGGAAGAAGTACTTTTACTAAAGTAAAAGTAGCAACAACACCGTGTAGAAATAGTCAGTACTCACAAGTAAAAGTCCTGCATTAAAAATGTTGCTTAAGTAATATTCTTTAAGTGCTTGTTTTGCAGAATGCCTCATTTCAGAATCATAGATATTGTATCATTGGATTATAATTACAGTATAGGTGCAATAGTGTATTAGTGTAATAGTAGTGTACTGAAATGTTGTAGCTGTTAAAGGTGATGCTAATTTTGACTACTTCATATACTGCTGAGTAGCTTAATTTAGTAGTAGATATTTTTGCATTAATAATTGGAAAAGTAACTAGTAACTAGAGCTGTAAAAATACATTCAGTCCAGTGAAAAGTGCAATATTGGCCTCCAAAATGTACTGGAGTGAAAGTATAAAGTGGCATAAAATGGAAATACTCAATTTAATTACAAGTACCTCAAAATTGCACTTAAGTACAGTACTTGAGTAAATGTACTTCAGTGGTTACTTTCCACCACTGAGCACCGTTCAGTTTTTCTGGCATCTAATAAACCTTGTAGATCAGTTATTGAAACTGCACTTTCTGGATTAGATTCCATCATCTCACAGATATCTCACTTGAAGCAACATGCCCCCATCAATGCAGTCCTTTTTTTTAAATGCAGTGCTGTTTTTCTGATCTGAACACCTCGTAACATATTCAGAACACTTTGTTGTTGAAGCTGAAAAAAATATCCAAATGCTGAATTTATCAAATGAGTTCTACAGATCTCAATTCTTACACTTTATTCACCATTAGCAGCACAGTGACAGAATTTAACACTCAGTAATAGTAAGGCTTTTGTGGGACTTGTAACTCTCAAAAGGTCATGTTGTGTTCTTTTCCTAGTCCACAACTTCACCAGTTAAATGTCATTTTAGTCGTTCGAAATGCCTCAGTCACCTAACATTGTCTATGCAACAAATGAATAGGACTTTTACTTTTGAAATCCTGGCACTTGATATAACACACTTCACTACTCTGTCAGTCAGAATATTATGCGGTGACCTCTTTATTTAGGTCATAACTATGGAGAGGATGGAAATAGAGGCTTCGAAATCAACAGGAATAAATATTCTGTTATTTTTAAATGATAAATTTAACTACTAGTGTAATGTAGTTGAAACTGAAGTGGAAGACAAAAGATAATAGAATATGATGGTGACTGTAAGGTATCCAGAGGAGCTGATATTGAAGGGCTATATTAGTGTATGATAGTGTGTAATCACTTGAATCAACTTCTTTCAGCAGTATGTTGCTAACACCTGTTTTGACCTTGTGTGTACCATAGAGGAACAGATCCAAGCATGATTGTTTTGTGTCAAAGCTTTCAGCATTCTCTCCTTGCTGCTGCTCTTTGATTATGTGTTTCTCTGTCCATGCTAGCAGCTAACTAACATGCCTGTGTTATTTTGCAAGTGTCTGCTTACATCAGTTTGTGTCGAGCTGTGTGTTTCACTGTCCATGCCGCCTTGCTGTTTGTACCATCTCTGTTTACCTACAGAAGACAGTTCAGATGAGGAAAACACCCCAGTGCTAAATAGGTTCACACGTAAGTTTGCCTTTCAGCTTGACACAGTGATGCCAATGGGATGTTTTAAATTAATGTTTTTTTTATAGAGATGTAGCACTTAATATATATTTCTGATTTTCTTTAGTTAATAGATTTATCAGTTAAAAAGTAACAAAGCTTAAAAGTGGACAAAAGCCAAGCAGTTTTCAAATACAAAGGCCATTCAAATTGCTTTACATCTTGACTTAGAGCATAAACAAAGACATCAGGCCCTATTTTTGTGAATCAAGGTGTCAGGCACAAAGTGTAGTCAAGTCAATAAGGGGTTTGTGTGATTTTATAGAGGTGGGTACACCTCAACCAAGTAAAGTGATGGAAATATTCTAGAACATGGGTGCAACGTTCACATGGCTGAAGGGTGACAGCATGATACAGTCATCCTTGGCACCATATAAAAGTATTTAAAAGTGCTCCCCTGGACTGGCAATGACACACTCCGTACGACCCCTCTCCTTGGACTGCAGTGCACTGCGAGACATCACTCAGTGCTCTACTTTGTGTGAGCATGTCACTCACATGTGCAAGTGCAAATTAAAGTGTGTGACTCGGAACAATTGTTTGGGTGCAAATATGTGAGCGTACAGAGAATCGGAATTTGGTGCCAGGAATGTATAGTTCCAGTACTAACGTATGCTTAGCTCCAGTACTGATGCATTTTCTCATCTTTAGCCAATGCTGACCGTCAATTTTGTCAGGTAAAATGAACAGTGTCACCTGCAGCAGGTTAAATCAGCTGTTGCTAATTAATCTTTATTTTGCAAGCAAATTGATGACAGGTTAAAATTATCTTTTGACTGTTGGTAGGTTAAAGGGCTGTCTGCAATCCGGTGTCTGCACTTAGCCAAAGAGTGCACTCTGAAACACCACTGTACAATCAGAGTGGACAGAGTGGACAGTGGCAGAGTGTTTTTGCAGATCCGACAGCTCCAACAGAGTGGTGATTTTTATGTGATGAAAAGATCAGATAACCATGTCACATCAGTTTCATGGGTTGGAATCTCCCAGTTAAAATTTAATTCCTATCGTGTCAATAATTTAAGCTAATCAAGTAAGATTTGAGTAAGGACCTCCAAGCTTTTCACATCTTATGCTGATATGTACAGTAGCAATAAAAAGAATGTGAAACCATTAAAGTAACTGGGTTGCCTGCATTAATTGGTCATAAAATGTGTTCTGTTCCTCATATAAGTCCCAAGTATAGACAAACAAACACAAACAATTATAATCTTTCATGTCTGTATCAAACACCCTCGTTAAACATTCAAAGTGCTGGTGGAAAAAGTAAGTGAACCCTTGGATTTAATAACTGGTTGAACCTTCTTTGGTAGCAAAAACCTCAAACAAAAGCTACCAGTAGCTATGGATCAGACCTGAACAATGTTCAGGAGGAATGTTAGACCATTCTCCTTCACAGAACTGCTTCAGCTCAACCATATTCTCAGGGTGTCTGGTGTGAATGGCCTTCTGAGGTTATTCCTTAGCATCTGTTATGGTCTGGGCTCTGGCTGAGCCACTACAAAAGGTGGATTTTCTTTGTTTGAAGTTATTCTGTAGTAGATTTACTTAAGTGTTTAAGGTCAGTTACTCACTGGTGGACAGCCACCTTGACATTATCCTGTTAGAGACATTGATAAACTTTGGATTTCATTTTTCCCTCAATGATGGCGAGCTGTCCATGGCCAGAGGCAGCAAAGCAGCCCCAAATCATGATGCTCCGTCCACTGTATTTCACCATTGGGATTTTTTCATGGTGGTATACAGTATAGCGCCCATTTTACACCATATGTAGTGCTGTTTTCTTCCCAAACAATTCATCCTAATTTTCATCTGTCCAGAAAGCATTTTTCCAGTAGTGCTTGGAGTGTCAAGCTACTCTTTTGCAAACTTCAAGTGCCCAGTGATCAGTGACCAGCAGCCTCCTCCATACTGTCCTGCCATGGACACCCAGCTCCATGCAACCATGCTCCATGATTTGTGTATGGTAGACTCATGAACAGAGATGTTAATCAGCTCGAGTGATATGTTTAAGTCTTTAGCTGTTACTCAGGGATTCTTTTTTACCGCATTGAGCATTGCAGTGTGCCCTTGGGGTCATATGCATGTTTGCCCTGCAAGTATACGAAACCTGGCGCAGGGAGATCTCAGGGTGGCACTTTGTCAGTGCAGAGCTACACTTTGTGCCACGCACCTGCATGGAAACAGGGCCAAAAGACTTTCTTTAAAAAACAAAGGGAGGATAAAATACATTGAAATTGACAAGATAATTATAAACCAAGGTATATAAATCACAGTGCGGTTTTAGTGTAGTTCCAATGTAATAATAAATAGCCCGAAACCTGCTGGGGAAAAAACCCACTTTTTACGCCTTTTGTTTAAAGAGTTAAGAATTGAAGCAGACCTTAGATATTCTGGAATCTGAAATACTATTTGACTTATGTGTGATAATGACTTTAACTTGGGTTTTTCTCTTTCTTCCCTACTAAGACATAATGTCCCCAACATATAGATAGATAATGGAATCTGAATAACCGGAATGCATTTTTTTCCTCTCCCACTGATTCGTGTTGAGCGCATCTTTTCTCCTACAAATGTCTGTAAACTAAATACCAGCATTGCTGTTTCTTCCAATAGGTAAAGCTTTCTCCCATTTCTAAGCCAAACCTTGGAAACCTTTCATAGAAACCTTATGTAACTCAGAGCTTTTGGCCTCAGAGCTCTTAAAGACCCACTGAGCAGTTCCCCAATAAATGTACAAATAAAAATTAATTACATGTAAAAAGTTGATATCTAAATAATCATATGGTGCTTTTCATTGACTGGACCCTTACAGTTTGGTAGAGAACAGATGAAGGATTGGCCTGACAATTAGTAGGGAGCCCTTGTTAAAGGACTTGCTACAGTGTGCTGCCTGACTTTGATTAATATTTATTTGCTGTTTGACTGAGATTCTCTCTCTTCTGCCCAGCTCATAAGGGCTTCCAGCGCTTCGAGGCTCTGGAGCAGAGTGATTGTTTCAGTCCAAGCCAGGCTGGGGCAGGACTGGCCCCCCGACAGAGGTTCCTTTTCATCAGCATCCTGGATAAAAAGGTGACTTGGCATATGGAAGCCTCTGTATTGTGAATATCCCTCAGGCCAAGCAGAGAATAGGAGAGTTCTTACAAATTTAAAACATCATGTTTGTATTTAGCTGTAACTACTTCTCTGCCCACTGAATTGCACTTGTATTAAATGCAGAAGTGTATCTCTCTTCACTGGTCCACTTGTTCAGTCAATGGTCAACATAAAAGTGTTGATCACCTCTAATAGCATCTCAGCATGCAGATAGTTTTGGTTTTATTTTTCCAGGTTTAGACATATCTGTCCATGAGATTGCTTCCTTTGACCCCAATAGAGGACCACCACATTTAAGGGTAGAAGCAAAGCACTGGGTAGATAAACAACAACAATTAATTGTTTTGTTTTTGGTTTTTTTTTTTTTGGGGGGGGGGGTTCTTTATGGATCAGTCATTAAATGGGGATGGTTTCCACCCTTCTCCTTTGAGAATGACCAGACTAGTCAGGGTGGACAGAAAGGCTAAGGTAACTCAGATAACCACTCCTTACAACTGTGTTGAGCATAAAAGCATATCAGAATGCACATGTCCAGCGTTGACGCAGATGGACTATAACAGCAGAAGAACATGTCAGTTTCCACTCCTGTCAGCCAAGAACAGAAATCATGGGCTGCAGTGAGCAGGCTCACCACAACTGAACAGTTGAATATTGGAAAAACGTAGCCTGGTCTGATGAATCTGGATTTCTGCAAGGCATGCAAGTGGTAGGGTCAGAATTTGGGGTTAACAGCATGATTCCATGGACCCAACCTGTCACAATTCCAGGCTGGTGCTGGTGGTGTAATGGTGTGGTGTGGTGTGGTGTGGTTTCATGAACATAATCATAAGTTCAGTATACTTCAGTGGCCTCCCCAGTCGCCAGATCTGAATCCAATAGAGAACCTTTGGGATGTAGTCAAAAAGGAGATTAGCTGCACAATTGTGTAGCTGACAAGTCCACAGAAATGATGTGAAGCAATCATCATGAAGGACCAGAATCTCAATGGAATGTTTCCAACATCTTGTGGAATCTATGCCATGAAGACTTGAGGCTGTTTTTAGAGCAAAGGGAGGCCCTACCCAGTATGAGTATGGTGTTCCTAATAAACTGATAGATGAGTGTATAATGCTAAGGCTTTGTAGTGCTCTTACAATGTTTTGTACCAAGGTTTCACCACTTAAACCTTGTAATGTGGGAGTGAATCAGGGCATTACTCTAAAAGTTCATTTGTGCTCAGTGAGGCTAAACTGGGTAAAATAAAGCCTTTAAAAACTGATAAAACATTTTCTCAATTGTAATTACAAGCATCTTATGGGTGTTTTTTTACTTGTTATATGTAATATTATAACCATCATTTCTTTAGGTGACTCTGTACAGCTATAACTGGTCTGTGGACCTGGGCATCTCTCTGAATCGTGAGCTGGTCCGACTTGTTAAGTGGCAGAACGCAAGGGCTCATGTTGTCCACTGCCTGCTCAACCAGAAGATGGGTCTCTTCCATCACTACTGCTTCTCTGATGCACCCCTCCATGAAATGGACTCCAAGCAGGTATAGATACCGACACAGTTCCTAATGTGCAGCATTGCCGCATGGGATGAAAAATTACATCATAAAAACATAACATTTTAATAAGGTGCATCAACAAACATTTCTACATAAAGCTTAAAGTTTTCACCATAGAAAGAAGAGGCAGTGGAGTTGTAGATGTTTAAAATTACGGTGTGCGCTGAGCTAATAGCTATCACTTACAGCGTGGACAGGTTCTGGACATGTAGCAATTGTCACAGCATACAGAATATATGCGTATTATGTATGTATATATATTTTAAGATTTAAGCTTTATTTAAAAGTGTTTGTTGATGCACCTTATTAAAAGCTCTTATTATTACTGTGTTTTCGAGATCTCATCTTTCTAGATCCTGCCTCAGGTAGCAAGCTGGCTTTCCTAGGAGACACGCTGTCAACTTTTGTTGTGCTGAATTGACTGGAGAACATTATACTCTGTAGCCTACAAACATTGATAAATGGTGTAATCAAAAAAAATATTATAATGCTCAGTAAATCTGCATTCATTGATTTTTCTTTTGGCCACCTGGGTGCACTGTAACCACACTGATATATTATGACCTTATAAATTTGTTAAAGGCTCATGTGTTGCCTATAGTATTTATATAACCAGCAGACATAGCTACGTGACGATTCATTTGGAGTTGTGTTTATGTCCTCCTGATCAATCTAGATCAAAATTCACTTTCTTTTAGTTTAGCTTATGGTCTCTACCAACTCCTGAAGGAAATATTTGGCTCTTCAGGTGCTAAATGCTTCAAATCAGCTCCCTGCTGCTGGAAACCAGGTTGATGAGAGCGGTGAGACCAAAGCAGAAACCAAAATATTAGCTTAAAGATGCTAAAATGCTGTAAACTTACTATCCCTGTGTATGCAGTGACACAGTGACATACTGTTGAGTAAGGTTATGCTGTAGGCACGGATTTTTAGAAATTTGGTTTATTACAAATGTCAATGTGGTTTTTTAATTTGATTTTCTTAGTTTTGGAACAGAACCAAGAAGTTCTGGTTTCGCTTGGATCCCGAAATATGATAAGTCTGTGGTCACACAAACTGAAGAGACAACCAGTGTAAAGCTTTGCTATTTAGATGGATGTAAAGCACTGTGAAAACATTTTAGGCTTTAAAACAGCACCAGTTCTCCTCCGTACACAGTTTTTCATGCACTGGGCAGGTAGGTTGTTACAAGCTTCTTGGAGAACTTGCCACAGTTCTTTTGTGGATTTAGGCTGTTTCAGTGTCTTTTGTCTCTTTGGAGGCTAATGGCTCCCTGATGGTACACCATTATGGATAAAATCTAAACGCCTACAGTGCCTAAAAGATTTGCACAGAACTGTATTTTTTGGCTAGTGTTGAAATGATTCAGTATCGCTAGGTGGTGAGTTATTTGTAAACCCTACTGCTTTTACTGCAGAGGTAAGCAGAAAACCTTGGGGAAACACTGCTCTGCGGACAGCATTTCTTCATCCAGATAAGACTTAATTAAAACTGAATAAATTCCAGGTGAAAAAAGTGTTCCAATCAACATCCGGTATAAATGCTGGCAGACCTAGGCTGTCAGTAAATTCTCTCCACATTCCTGTTACCTGCAGATCGATCTGAGTTTGATGATGCTTTATTTAGGCTTGTTTTAATCTTGTTTTTTTCTCAGCAAAACTGCCGGATCTCCTTTATTAAATACACAGCTATGGATCAATATACAACTGATGGTCTTGGCAGCATGAACCAAAGCAAGATTTCTCAGCCATGTGACTAAGCATTTCTATTCTTCTTCATTATTACCCCATGTATTTCCTGCCTTCTCATGTTGTCCTGATCGTACCCTGGAAGTACAGCCCTGTCACATCAACAGCCTTGTTTTTCAAAATGAAACATTTAACTAGCTCCATGCAATTTAGCCCTTGTCTGTTTCTATTTTTCCTCCCTGATTATTTATGATCAGCTCTGGCATAGAGAAGTCTGGATAAGGAAGTTTTCACACAAGATTTTGCAATAAGGGCAGTTTCTCCAGTTTTTTTTTTTTTTTATGGGGGGGGTGCATTTCGATTCTGATAGCACACTAGAGAGTTTGAGAACTGGGCTTGTGACTAAAAGGTTGTTGCATAAAGTCTTGGAACAGGCTGTGTAAATGTGGCTAGAGAAAGTACATGAGTAACACTTTCCTCCCTCAGCAACTGTTGTTGCAGTAAAATAACATTATTTTTCCCATCACCATTAACATCCATGGGAAATATAAAGCCACCAAGCTACAGGTTTTCCTTATCTCAGGAAGTAATAGGCCCCCAATGTTTCTGAAAATCCATTAAAACAAGCTGGCAGAGACATACTGCTGCTTTATGCGAGATAATACATCCTTTTAAATAACACATCACTTTGGATATGTCATCTATAATTTGATTTTTTTACTGTCAGAATCATTGCAGTTGTATCAAAAGTAGCTCTGTTCTGCAAGAATTGTATGCAGAGATACAATTGCGCAGATTTTAAGGCTTAATGTAACTTATTGTAACTATGAGCTGTAATTGAAAAACTGAACTTAGACCCATTAAATGCAGTAATTACCTCAATAATAGTGTAGTAGTAGTTTTGCAGGAGCACTGCTATGATCTGTTTCCAGTATGTACTGAGCACATAGAGTAGCATGGTGTATGTCGGGAAATGATGAATGTGAATCACAGTGTAAAACAAGGTTAATTAACTAACCAGGAAAAGTGCGCTCAGAAATCTCCATGGACATTTTGTCTTGAGTGGTTTGTAGTAATCTGATTAAATGAAAACTCGTTTGGTAACATGCACCTGTAAACCACAATCTCAACTGATGTGATATGGGCCAAGTAGAAGGCCTTGGGTGTATGGACTGTGTTAGCATCTCCAAAAACACCTGCGATTTTTGTTAATGTATGTGCAACAGTGCAAATTGCAAAAGGGCTGGATGATGACATGATGCTTATTCCTAAATGAATATGCATTTAATTAAATGGCCACACAGAAAACCTTTGTTGAGCTACTGTAGTTTTTCAGCACATAAATAACCCCCAGAATGCATGGAATGAGAGGGGGGGGGTTGGAGATGGATGGGTTAACAGGGACCCAGCAGTGCATTTTTGCACCAGAACCCCCCTAGCAGGTCAGTCCAGTCATTGTGATGTTGACATAAAGCATGCAATGCAGTTGAGTTTCAATGGAAAAAAGGTGAAAAAAAAAAAACAGAAAAATGTCACGCAAAGTGTTTTCCTAAATTTTTGTATGGAACAGGCAAAAGTAAAGATTTGTTTGAGCAGCATTTTACAGCAAATAAAGACACCAAATGCCTTTTTAGCCTGCCCCCTACAGCTAATTACAAAACAAGCTCAAAGAATAGAAAGAACCAAACTTTTCCTTTCCCTCCAATGGTCCAGCTCCTCATCGCTGCAATACTAATGAGTGCGGACAGAATGCAGAGTCAGAGCAGCAGAAAATTTGCCTGAACAGAGCTTCATCTGTCATGGTCCTGATGAGAAGCAGAGGGAGGACCAGTGCACAGTTTGACCCTCCAGCCTGTGGGCATGGCACAGCCAGCTCTGCCACACTGGGGCATCTGGGCCCTGAGCTGCTCCACTGAACAAACTTGCCCGCAAGTTCCTCTCAACAACCAGGGCACATGAACAATTCTCTTGAAATTTAAGTATCCAGTAATAATACCAATAAACACTAATGTACAGTGCAGTGAATATACAATGTACAATTTGATCAGAAAATCTAAACCTCTTCACTACCATACTTCCATTGTACCACCTTTGTCCTGTGGTCATTGCAACAGGTCGTGGCATAATGTGATCTGTGTGCATCTGTAGCATCTGAGTGTTAAAGCTGACCATGCAGACACTAATACTTTAACCACCCTAGGCTGAATACATACTGTGACATGTTGAAGTCCGGGAACTCCTGGTCAAAATCTCTGTTTCTGTGAATAGGTAAGTGAGTAAATGAACTGATGTCCAAAAGGCATAAGTTTAAAGATGAAACATTCTTTTCAACACTTTAAGCAAGATTAGTGTATTATTTTTGTTTTGTACAATTTGAGAGTGAAAAAAGGAAGTGTGTGCCATACAAAAGTTAGGTCAACCAAAGAGATTTGAGCTCTAACAACTTTTACCAAGGTCTCAGATCTTATTTAACTTGTTAGGGCTATGGCTTGTTCACAGTCATTGTTAGGAAAGTCCAAGTGATGCAAATTTCAGAGCTTTACAAATAACTCTAACTCCTCCAACCTTGTCCCAACAATGAGCAGTCAGGGGCTCCTCTAAGCAGCTGCCTAGCACTCTGAAATTTAAAATAATTAATTCCCACAAAGGAGGAGAAGGCTATAAGAAGATAGCAATGCATTTTCAGGTAGCCAGTTCCTCAGTTTGCAATGTAATTAAGAAATGACAGGTAACAGGAATGGTGAAGGTCTGGAAGACCAAGACAATTTTCTGAGAGAACTGCTTGTAGGATTGCTAGAAGGGAAATCAAAACTCCCGTTTAACTGCAAAAAATCCTTCAGAAAGATTTAGCAGAATCTGAAGTGGTCGTGCACAGTTCTACTGTGCAACGACACCTGCACAAAAATGACCATGGAAGACTCATCAGAAGAAAACTTTTCCTGCGTCCTCACAACAGAATTTAGCGTCAAAAGTTTGCGAATGAACATTTAAAAAAACCTTATGCTTTTTGGTAACAAGTTCTTTGGAATTATTAAGTTCTAATAGAACCTTTTGGCTAAAATGAGCAAAGGTGTATTTGGAGAAAAAGGGTGCAGAATTTCACAAAAAGAACACCTCTCCAACTGTAAAGCATGGAGGGTGGATCGATCATAGTTTGGGCTTGTGTTGCAGCCAGTGGCAAGGGGAACATTTCACTGGTGGAGGGAAGAATAGATTCAATTAAATACCAGCACATTCTGGGAGTAAACATCACACAGTCTGTAAAAAGCTGAAATGAGGATGGCTAAATATCCACACTGGACTACCTCAAGAGGCACAAACTGAAGGTTTTGCCATGGCCCTCACAGTACCCTGACCTAAACATCATCAAAAATCTGTGGCTAGACCTCAAAAGCAGTGAATCTAACAGAACTAGAAGCCTTTTGCAAGGAAGAATTCAAAGACTCTTAGTTGTCTACAAAAACCGTTTAGAAGCTGTAATAGTTGCCAAAGAGGGTGTTACTAAGTGCTGACCATGCACGGTTTCCAAACGTTTGTTTAGGGCCGTTTTCCTTTTTTGTTATTATGAAATTGTAAAAAATGGAAATAAAAAGTAATTTTGTTTAAAATATTTTTTTTAAAATGTATCATCTTTTACTTGCTTAGCTATTCACAGTAATATTAACAGAAAATATTCAGACCCCTTCACTTATCTCGCATTTTATGTTGCAGCCTTGTGCCAAAATCATCTAAATTCATTTTTTTCCTCATCAATCTACACTCAATACCCCTTAAAGACAAAACAAACAGAATTTTAGATATTTTTGAAATTTTTTTTAAAAAGGAAAAACTGAAATATCACTATGACATAAGAATTCAGACCCTGTACACAGTACGTAGTAGAAGCACCTTTGGCAGCAATTACAGCCTTGAGTCTTCTTGGGTATGAAGCAACAAGTTTTGAAAACCTGGATTTGGGGATTTTCTGCCAGAGTTGTCCCTGAGCCACTCCTGCGTTGTAATGGTTGCGTGTTTAGGGTCATTTCTCTGTTGGATAGTGAACCTTAAGCCCAGTCTGAAGTCCTGAGTGCTCTGGGCCAGGATTTCATTAAGGATATCTCTGTACTTTGCTCCGTTCAGCTTTTCCTCAAACCTGACCCATCCCTGTTCCTGCTGCTGAAAAACACACGCACAGCATTATGCTGCAACCACCATGTTTCATTGTTGGGATGGTTTTGGGCAGGTGATGAGCAGTGCTAGTTTCCTCCAGACATGAGGGTTAGCTTTTTGGCCAAACTGTTCAATATTGGATTAATGAGACCGGAGAATCTTATTTCTAACAGTCTGAGAGTCCTTTGGGTGTTTTTTTGCAAACTCCAAGCGGGCTTTCATGTGTCTTTCACTGAGGAGAGGCTTCCGACTGGCTACTTGGCCACAAAGCCCAAATTAGTGTAGTGCTCTAGTGATGGTTGACCTTCTGGAAGTTTCTCCCATCCCCAAACAGGATCTCTGGAGCTCAGAGTGACCACCAGGTTCTTGGTTGCTCAGTTTGACTGGGCAGCCAGCTCTAGGAAGAGTCGTGGTTGTTCCAAAAGTCTTCCATTTAAGAATTATGGAGGCCACTGTGCTTTTGGGAACTTTCAATGCAGCAGAAGTGTTTTTGTAGCCTTCCCCAGACCTTTGCCTCAAGAAAATCCTGTCTCTGAGCTCTGCAGGCAGTTCCTTCGACCTCATGTCATGTCCAATATCACTTTGCACCTCAATTGTCCAATCAAATTTACCACAGGTGGACTCCAGTCAGGTGTAGAAAGATCGCACAGATGATCAAGAGAAATGGGTGGCACTTGAGCTACATTTGAAGTGTCATAGCAAAGGGTCTGAATACTTACAGTATGTCAATGATATTTCAGTTTTTCCTTTTTAATAATTTTGCAAAAATTCTAAAAAGATTTTGCTTTGTCCTCATGGGGTATTGAGTGTAGATTGATGAGGGAAAAATAAATTTAAATTATTTTAGATTAAGGCTGTAACACTACAAAATGTGAAAGGGTTAAGGGGTCTGAATCCTTTCTGAATGCACTATACAGCATTTGAGTACATCCCTGAAGTGGTCTGTGGGATGGAGGTGGCTGGGTCATGGATGTAATTTTAACCTGAATATTCCTCACAAATGTCCTGAATGATCCATTCAATCTAACAGGGAATATTAGTATTTAAAAATAACCATCCTCTCTGTTGAGCTATAGATATTGGCATTCTTTTTTATGCCTTTCGCTATCTCTCTGTTTAGCATTTATTTTCAAGCCATTCTATTGATTTCTTTAATCTTTTTTCCACTTTCTTCTTTGTGTTCCATCTTGTCTTTTCCAGGATCCCAACCCATTCCTCAGCCCCTCCATGGAACCTGATGGGTTGCTGCGTAGTACAGTCCCCCCTTTGCCCAGTAAGGAGCAAGGCAGGCTGGGCGGCTCTGGCCGAAGTCTTGCTCCACTTCACTTTCCCTCTGAGCTGCTTCCCTTTGATGAGGCTCTGAGGGACATCTGCACCATCCGATCCTTGATGGAGGGGGATGTGGTTGCCCGACATGGTAGCCAGCTCCTGGAGATCAAAGCTACTGAGCGGAGAGGTTAATCCTGCTACTGCTACTACTATTACTACTATTACTACTACTATTACTACTACTACTACTATTTCTACTACTACTAATACTACTACTATTACTACTACTACTACTACTACTACTACTACTACTACTACTACTACTACTACTAATAATAATAATAATAATAATAATAATGATAATAATGATAATAATGATAAAGATAATGATAATAATAACATTGTAAGTATGTCCAATGAGCCCATCGAACTCCACACTGAACAAGTGAGGTAATGACTTTGACTTTGTGCTGACAGAACTGGAGAAACAGATGAAGATAGAGAACCTGTTTGTGACTTGGCAGCAGAGGTCAGCACAGTCCAACATGCCCATTTCAGTAAGTCATAACTAAAATAATTGTGACCTAAATACAGTTTTGCAATAGCTGAAGGACATGTTCACGCTGCAGGGGAAAGTGGACAAAATCTGATATTTTTTCCCTTCATATACAGTGTTTTCTCTCTCTCTCTCTCTCTCTCTCTCTCTCTCTCTCTCTCTCTATCTCTCTCTCTCTCTCTCCTTCTCTCTCTCCCTCTGTTGTTTTTTTAATATCAGCATCAACAGATCAAATCAAATTAATATCTGACATTATGATTTGTCATGTGTGGTTCTAACTGTGATACAAGTCTAATGAGGCAAGCAACCTCATTCAGATTCATAAGGAAAGATGGAGATAGCTGCTCTGGAAGTGTTCAGGAGAGGTACACTGAGGACTCTTTTAAAGACGATCATTTGAAAGCTAAACACTAAAATGTATTATATACGTTAAGCCAGGTATGAACCCCCGTACTTTCTGTACATGACAGCATAAGTGATTTATGAAGTGCAGGCTCAGTTACAGTTGTGTACTCATGGACGAGTACCAGTGGTATTGAAATCTGGTGAAGTATTTTAATTTTGCTCATTGGTTAATTCAGAAAGGTGACAAGTTTAAGATGGTATCAGATATTGGATACATTAAAAAACAAATTTGAACAATCCAACAAATTGGATCTGACCAGGAAGTTAGAAATGAGCATTAAATTCCTGTAGTGTGAAAGTAGCCTAATAACAAATTAGTTAATGGGACCTGACAAAACCTGGGGGAATGGTGCCTCTCTCTACTCTATGGTTTTGAGGAACTACAATTACAGTTCACCCCTCAGGGAAATCATTTAGTATTGCTGTGTTTCAAAGTGGTGAATATCTGGGCTAATTAAAAAGGTTTCTGTCTACCACAGTGACATCTCAAGAGAGTTTATGTGGAGGCATTAAATTTATAAATTTGATATTTCAACAGACACCAGCACAGCACTCTAACTCAAGCACATCCAAGAGGTCTACAGCCTGACCCAGGTCCAAGAGGGGCCAACAGTCATTTCTATTGGCATTTAGTTTTTTCATGCCACTGGCTTAAGTAAATTAACTATCAGATGTGATCTGACTGCATCATAGTCAGGTTTGTGTCAGAATGTCAAGCCCCTGTTCTTACTATATTAAATTTAGTGTCCATCTGTGAATTTTTGATGTTGTAGCCCATTAAGACTAAAGGGTGTGACCATGATGAGCTACAATATGGAGCCCTGTAGATGTTATTCGGGAATACAAAGTCATTATAGTCTTTGTATCACCAGCATCTCACTTTATCTAAAAGTTTATCTTCTGCAGGATCATTATCATCATCATATCCTATAGTGAGAAATAACCATGGATGTGTCAACAGGGAACAGATTTGGAGACCCTGAAACAGTCTTCCAGGCTGGTCCACTACTGTGCCACTCCTCTCCTCTTTGACCCTATCTTCCGCAAGAAGATCCAAGAGGAACAGATTATTCAGCCTCCAGTAAAGGTATGTTTGCCATCTGACTCAAAGGAAAGCTACGAGAAGTTTAGATTGTGTCCTCATTAACTGGTGTCCATAGATGTGATAGTGATTTTATGAGTCAATACTCACTCAAGAGTATACATTAACATACACATTGCTTACCACTATTAACTAGTTACACAAACTATACTAAAAGTTGAGACAGTGATGGATTTAATTGACATCAGCATCATCTTCGCAGCTTCCTTTGGGATGTCAGCTCATGATAGGGGGTTTTTGGGTAAAAATGTACCTGAAAACTGTAGTGGATACTACTCTTTAAATTTAAGTTTGCACTCATTGAAATTGGGGCACCACCTTCTGTTGAAGGAAAATAGATAAATCAAATTAATCAGTCTTATAATCAGAAGTAATAAACTCTCAATTCAGGTATATGTCTCTGCTTCAAAGGAATACACAGGACCCATGACCTGATGATAAATCAGGATTTATTTATAGCTAGCTATCTATAAGCAAGTGAATAAATGAAGCATTAATAAAGAACACATAACAAGGATCAAATGAACTAGACTCTTTAGTTTTGCAATAGTGGAATGAAGTGTAATTCAGAGTTACCAGAGAACGGCAGAACGCTAAGGGAGAATCTATTTTTCTAGGACTTAAATTAGGAATGCAAAGCACTATCCAACATCAGCTCTTACCACAGACAGCAGTAGTAACGTATTTGCCTAATTTTGCAGCATTATGTCAGCTGAATCCTTTTTTGTTGGACCCAGAGTGGTTCAGTTGGTGCCGGTCTAACTTGCAGCTCCCGAGCAAGGCGATGCTCCTTAGGACGCAGCAGTCACCAGGCAATGAGGGTCAGATAATGGGATGCTCAGCTTGTCTGGCAACCTCACTTCAGGATGAATGGAGCAGATTTTAAAGCTGTGGAGGCCTCTTGCAAGCAGGCAGAAGGTTGCAGAGGATGCAGCCTCTGCTGGTTTCTCGGTCCATTGCATTTGTTATCGGATAGGCTCTGCTACACTCACTTTCTGTAATTAGACTCATAGAATAGTTTTGAAAGTAATATTGTTGGCTGGACAACAAAACTTGCAAAATACTATCGAAGCAAGAATTCTGAAGTACAAAATATGAAAACTTAGACTCATTTAGTTTGGTACTGAGTTAAAAGCTCAGGCTTGTTTCAGCTAAAGATCAAAATGAACATGCAGTTTAACAAAGAATAAAAAAAATGTTGTAAGAATACCAGTCGAGATGAGGTAAAATAAGTCTGGAGAAGAGACTTGGTGAGCAGTTACAATAAAATCTTGGCAAAAAAGCAAAAAAGAAAAACCGAAGAAGAGCAAAAAGTAAAGTAAAATGAACACAGAAATGCAAAAAGGAAGAGAGTTAAAGTGCCAAAGGTACCGAAGACAAAGTAAGGTGTAAGATAAGAAAGCACAAACGAAAGAGATAAGAAAGTAAGAGGAAAGAGGGAGAACAAAGGAAAAGGAGGCTGAACATAGGTCGCCAGCTCTTTTATCAATCGTGTATTCTGGGCGGAGCACCGGCCTGAGAAGCTCTTCATCTAACAGCTCACAACTTCTTGTTCCATTACGATTTCAAACTGATCGGCTGTCTAAAAATGCCAAAAATGACCATTGTTTTGTAGATGCATGAGGGAGAAGGGAGCGTTTGTGTGTGTGTGTGTGTGTGTGTGTGTGTGTGTGTGTGTGTGTGTGCGTGTGCGTGTGCGTGTGCGTGTGCGCGTGCGCGTGTGTGTGTGTGTGTAAGAGAGAGAGAGAGAGAGGAGAGAGAGAGAGAGAAAGAAGATTCTTTTGAATTTATAAAAATTATTTTTCAAAAACATCAGTCTTTGTTCCATGGGCACTTTATCTTGTCTGTTTCTTTCCTTGAGAATCACAACCAAGATGATATAAAAGGTAGTAAAGTGAGTCCATGTCCCTTGTTAATTTTGTTATCATGTCACAACATCAGCATCTCTAGGTTAGAGAGGAGTGTTGCCAATTCTGATTCTGACACTTATTGTAAGAGGTGAGAAGGGCCCTTGGAAAGTCCGGGGAGTCACTGAAAAGTCTTATTCAAAGCCCACCGTTTGTCTTCTAGTGGAATACAGAATAAGGAGAGGAGGGGTGTCCTCACTGTACATTTTTGTCCACATCTAGTTAACAGTGGAAGTCATTCTACTGTATCTGTCCATTTTTTGCTGCTCATATGGGTCCAAGTTTTGTTGTTAGCAGAGTAACCCCTACTTCCTATTTTCCAGCCAAGTCCATAGATTTGTGTTACAATGTAAAGTTACAGGTAAATCAAAAGCTTTGCTTTTATGCTCAGCTCCAAGTTCACTATGACAATGTACACATCGCTGCTGTTGCCACACCCATCTACCTGAATAAATATAAATGCACTTCTTCACTTAAGGCAGCAATTGCCTTCAAAACTGGATGGGGCAGTTCACTGTTTCCCAGTAGAATACTTGAAAGTGCTGTCCCTCATCCATTTAACTTGAAGCTCAGCTGCTAACTGCCCTAGTGTCTTCTTGAGGTCACAGCCTGATTAACTCAGCAGAATAACATCACCAGTGAAGAGAAGATATGCAATCCTGATGTCTGCCCATGAAAATCACAAACAAACAAAACTGGTGACAAGGCATAGTCTTGCCGAATTTCCACAGTTGCCACTGCCTGAATACATCCCCAACTGTGGTTAGAAGTTCTCCTCCCCTGCTGAGAAGAGTTTGGTCAAAGCCCCACACCAAGCTCCCAGATTCATGTGGACATGCTTTTAATTCATGAATCAAAGAGGACACATGTATTTAATGTCAAACAAACTGTTGTAGGCAAGTGGCTTAGAGAGACTAGAATCTTATTTGTGTGTTTTAAGCGATGTGTACTGCTCATTAAATGTTAATGAAATTGTGATATATATGTGTTAGAAACGACATCGGTCCAGTGACTCCACGGCGTCAGGTCGGGACCGAAGCTACAGCACTGACTCAGCTGACATGCTGCCCAGCCGACTGAAGGAAGAACCCTGGCTGCTCGAGATTTCTAACACCTTCCTCCAGCAGTACGTCCAGTACCTGCAGAGCTTGGGCTTTATTCTGGTCCAAGTCCGGCCGCAGTCTCCAGCTCGCAGGTTTGTCTGCAAGAATGATTTATTTTTACATTTTGTCTGCTTGTGACCATGGCCTCTCTTTGCCAGTAGGTTTTTTCTGTGTTTGGAATTTGTTGGGATGATTTTTGAGGCTTGATCAGTAGTGGGCTTGAATGCATGTGAAACCTTCTTGCTAGACACCATGTAGCAGGACACGTCCTGCACATCAAGTCCTAATGGCAGCAGAGAAAGTATATACACTTTAACTAATTTCTAAGTACTACATTGTATTCATCCAATATTTAGTTTTTTCAAACAACAGCCCAAGCTTTTGGTTTGCTTTTGGAAAAATATAAACTGTCCGACCATTCATTTAGTTAATGAATTGCATTGTATGTGTTACACAGCATTACAAAGTGTTTTTCCCCATGTATCTGCCCAATTTTTTGTGTGAAACTTGAAAAAACATCTCTCCATTTCTGCAACTCTAGCAGTCCCTTATACTCCATTCTTCCTCCATTGTGAGCAGCATTCATCCATTAGTCATCATATGTGTTTTTAAACCTCATCCGATCTCTGACCTTTCAGCACTGCTGGCCCATGGCTGATGTAATCACAGCAGATGCAGGGCATATGTCAGTCCTGCCTGCCTGTAGCTTTCTAGGCTCAGACCATGTTACTCACTCTGAATTGTTTCTTACGGGCTGGCTATATGCTCTTGGTGGTCCATCAGCCGTTCGGCCCCGACCTCTCTGGTTTGACCAAACCCTAACTGGCCTGTCCTCCACCCTACCCCACCCCACTCCATCCCCCGTCTCTTACAGCATTGCCAGGGCCCGTGCTGCCATGCTTAACTCTATGTCATCGGAAGGGAGGATGTCTTTTTCTTATGTAAAGCAGAAGAGCGAGGACAGCCCTAAGGTTAGTGGTCATTTCAGAGACGCAGAAATCGTATTCTCCAGACACACACTTGGTGGTTGAGCCTGGCTGTGCTATTGTAACAACGGCCCAAATTAATGTCAAATGTCTCATTAAAACTAAGTCCGTGTATCCAGCTTTCCCCCAAGAACAGTACAACAGTCCTTCTTTAATTACTCGAATGTTTTTTCTAATTTTCATTTTAATTATTCCCTTCTTGATACCTAAACATGAACCACATTCAATTTCTGAATACATTTTACTGGAAGCTGGGATTATTAGTAAGAGTAGTAAGAGTTAAACAATTACTATTTGCGTGATCTAAAAAACACAAAAAACCAACCAGTACCCAGTCTGCAGAAGGAATATCTAACCCCAAGTACCAAATATGACAAGTGTAAAACATAGCTGACCCTCTCAATAGGCAAACCAGACACTCGATCTGACTGAAGTGCTATGATATTGATATGGTTTGAGTAATGGTGAGGCAGACCATAAAGACTGAAGGCAGTGAGTCAAAGCCAAAATAATGCTGGCAGGTTTGAGTGTTTTTTTAACTCTGGATATACAAGGTCTGGACCTGTACATGTGTCTAGTATTTTGAGTTTGAGTTATGACTCTGTCAGCCTGGCTATAGTCCTAAGAATCGAAAGCTAACTGTATGTAGCCCATCTGTACAAATTCTTATAAACCTACTGGCTGAGATGGCAGCCCTACTCTGAAACCAGCCCCTCCTCCCTCATAGCCTTACAGTATCTGCCCAGAATTGAATCCACATAAGCAGTAAGAGGAGGGATGATATAGGACAGGCTGAATGAATGATAGTGACTGATTTCAGTGTTTGCCCTCATTTTAAATTTCACTCAGTGTGCTGATGTCACAATTAATATGTATTTTATTTAGATATTAGCTATTATTATTAATCCTAACAATACCCATCCCTAATCACGAAAGTGGTCAAGGGTTTTAATTGCTCTCTAAACAAATTAAATAACAGTTATACTGACATAGTTGAGGTGTTATAACATCAAGTAGACAGCAATAGTCCCAGGAGTGTTTTTTCCCTTGGTATATACTGGGTCTGGACTTCTACATGTATTGAGAATTTTGAGTACTATGTGCTGTGCACCTTTCAGGCCACTGGAGTTCAGGGCACACTAACATATGCCAGTATCGAGTGGAGGTAACACAATATGCTTCACTATCCTCCCAAAATATTAAGCTGCGGGCGACATAAAGCTTATACCTTGTGAAATCAGGAAGGGTTTTTACTCCATTTACTGTGATAATTATGTTGATGCTGCATGTGTATTTTCACAGTAAATATGAAAAACTCATACCGTATATGTTGTATCATGACAGTAGCAGAAATTTAAAAAAGGACACTATACAAGAATTTAAATCAAAATGCAAAAAAATTATTAATACTAACAGGCACTAAACTGCAGCAGCAAGTCTGTCCAAAGTCTGCAGGCCGCAGGAATCAGGAGTAATATGCACAGTCTAACAGGCTAACAAGTATTTAATCTCCTGTTTGACACTGGTACATGAATGAATCCAGTGAGCCCAAAGGTCCCGGTTGGTCTTCTCAGCATTCTTCAGCAGTTCGGCATGCACGGAATGTGTCGAGGGCACTGTCAAGAGCAGCAAGTCTGTATGAGAGCTGATATCAGCAGCAGCCAAGTCAAGTTAGTTTTGCACGGGTTTGTAGCACTGAATGGTCTAATCAGCAAGTGCTTAAAGCTAGGGTAAGCCCTGAGGGGAATCATGCATCGGTCAATCACCACCTGAACTGCTTAAAGCTAAACTTTATCACACAGTACTCAGGAGAGTTTGTAACACTATTTTAAGTTTAAAAGGCTTTGATTAATATGGCTGGCAGTTAGTTTGGTAACATATAAAAAGCTGAGTAGGCCAGAGAAGGTGAAAGCATTTCTCAGTGTCAGACTGGCAACACCTACCAGTGTAAACTTGATTCTTAGCGAACTCGTAAAATACCAGTAGAAAAGACTGGCTTGTTCATTTTGGAAAATGAAATGAAAAATATAGATAAGAAAAAGCATGAACGAACAAACCACAAGCCGCTGAACAATTACTATGCCGAAGATGACCTGTCTTTTAAGACTTTACAAGTAGAAGGGTGCCCAAAGTCTTGTATATGCCACAATTCTGTTTTTTAAGTTCATGAAACAAAAAGTAACAATGCATTAACATATATTAAACATACACATACACATATATTACACAACATACACATATATTAAACAAACAAATTGTAAAATAGGTTTGTAAATTAACTTTGCAGACTACAGCATCTGGTACCACTGCATATCACCTCCAGAGGGCACTGCCAGGTGGGATCGTGTTGATGGAACTGGCTTTTCAGGTGAGATAAGGATGATGAAGGGCACTAATCACTATGCTCATTAACATATTGTATTTGCTTTGTGTATGTATGTGGATACATATATGCATGTATGCATGTATGTATGTATGTGTATATATATATGTATATATATATACCTCAAGAGAGCCATTGGTGTCAGTGTATGACAGTGAGTAATGATAACCAACTTTGAGTGACTTAAAACATCCTTTCAAAAGAACAAATTTTTAAACTCCTCAAACGAGTTTACAATAGGTTGCAAGTATTGCACCAGTGACAGCGACTGAAAAAATATTTAAATAAATAGAATTTTGTGATTGATTTAAATGTCAGGTTTGTCTTCTGTAGTTGATTTTTATGTTTTTATGTAAATGAGTGGAAACCCCTTCAAGAATGTCGGGCATAGCCTTAACCAGACTAAAAATCTACAGTCATGTTAGTTGCTCTGTGAGGCTTTACATAGCTACTGTGGTGCTTTGGGCTAAATGTTACCATCAGCATGCTAACATGCTCACAGAAGCGATGATAACATGCTGATGTTTAGCAGGTACAATGTATACCAAGTTCATCATTGTAGTTGGGCCTGTTAGTATGCCAACATTTACTAATTAGATTTTGACCTGATAGTGCTGCTAGATGAGAAGTCAGAAGATCACAAAATTGGTAATTTACCCTGAACCAGACATAAATGTTTAAACAAAATATCATAGCAATCAATCCATTGTTGATATTTTCACCCTGAACCAAAGATACCAACCTCACAGGTGGCACTAGATGAAAAGTCAGGAGATCACAGAAGCTGTTTGCAATGTTCCTCTGGGGACCATGAATTAAAATTTCACAGCATTCCATCCAACAGATATTTGTATTTGTAGACAATTTGTAGCTTCCAAGCCCAAACTGAGATAATCTAGTGATGTCACTTAGTAATTTTCTCAGACTTGACAAAGCCTCTGCACAAATAATACAGCTGGTTACACAAGCTAAGAAAAGTGTCGGTACAGCAGGTTTGCTTTGCACATCTGCTATTCTGCCATTTGTGCTTGTGTGGATGGAACTTGGTGGCTGAATTTCCATTAAAGGCTGTTTAGAAGGCCTTTAAATGGCCTTTAAATATCAACTTGTCTCTGAAACCTGCAGCTACTCTGTTGAACAGTAAAGTAAACTTACTCTGCTCCCTGTATTCAATGTGCTATCCTATCCATGAACGGCTTTATTAGCTAGTCAGCCACACAGTAATGATTTTTTTAGTTAAATAACCATATGTTCTCGATGTGCTTTCTCCCTCTGCTAGGGGTGTTACTTCTGTGTTAAGCAGTTTGCACTGGAGTGTTCCCGCATTCCTATGGGCCAGACAGTCAACTCCCAGGTAAAAGCTTGACACTGCTGAGTGGATACACAATACTAAGCTGTGCCTATTTTTCTGTGGGGTTTTGTAGGGATGAAAGGGAGAGGATGAGAGAGCATATTTCTACAGTTTGGTACTAAAATACACCTGAACTCTTCATTATGGGGAACACTTTGAAAAAACATGCAGACATTTTTATTTGAGGACTGTGATTATAAGACTTGTCCAACAACTGACTGTGCACAAAAAGAAGTTGATCCCTGACACACGCTGGTCAGGATATTGTTTGATGTGAAGAGGTAAACAGCAATTTAATTGTTCATTGTTCATCAAAATGTCTCTCTGCATGGTCCATCCCATTGTGAAATTATGAAGAATAGTAATCTCCTCTAAGTAGACCTCACTATAGAAATTCTTTTAATTTGCAAGGTCAGTGCTGTAGTTTTGGTTATTGCTGTGATGTTTTGACACTGAACTTTAAAGAGATGGTCAGTAAAACAATATAGTTAATAGTATGTTGTGTCCCTTTCCTTGCAATTCTGTTGTTGAGGTTTGTGTGGCTTTGCTCTTGACTTTATCTATTCATCCATGGGGGAACTTTAAAGAGATCGTCAGTCCAACAGTATACTTAAAAGTGTTTTATGTCCCATTCCTTGCGTTTTCTGTTGATGAGGTTTGTTTGGCTGGCTTGACTTTGTTTATTTATTTATTATTTAACTGCAGTAATCAAAAGATAAAGCTGTCCATATCTTTTTTATTGTCAACAAATCACATGACAATACCAAAACCAACCGTGTGTTAGTCCATACCTCAATGCTTTCGTAATTCCTTGCTTTGTCTATAACCCCTCAGCTCCAAGCCCATTGGCTACTACTGAAGTTGTTGGGTTATTTTGTAAAAAGGCTCAGTAATTTCCCAAAACAGCTGGTCACTTTCTCAAACAGGAGAAAATATTTTATTTTTGGGGGATTTTTTTTTCAGCACATGATGAATTCACATTTGGGGCCCTTTTTCAATAGCACAAGTGCATAGTGGTAGGTTTTGGGTACACAGACTGTGTCTGCGTCTCCAAGCTGACCTCCTTGTTTGGTTCATGTAGGTGCAGAAGTGCCAAGTGCACAAGGGCTGGCTGAGGTTCAATATAGATCAGAGGGTGATTAATTGACTGTCAGCCAGTCACATCAATGATCTCTTAAATCTGAAACAGCTGAACGTGTCACAGTGATGCATGATTACAGTAAGCTGATTTCTTAATTGTTATGTAATCAAGAGATCTTTTTAACATGATTTTGGTAGAAAATTATGGACACCTGGTTTCTTCAGTTAAATTTATCCTGGAAAGTGCAGATTTCTCTTAAAACCAGTTACGTTTTAATGTTTTATATATATGTGTGTGTGTGTGTGTGTGTGTGTGTGTGTGTGTGTGTGTGTGTGTGTGTGTGTGTGTGTGTGTGTGTGTGTGTGTGTGTGTGTATGTGTGTGTGTGTGTGTGTGTGTGTATATGTGTGTGTATGTGTATATGTGTGTGTGTATATACGTGTGTGTGTTTGTGTGTGTGTATATACGTGTGTGTGTTTGTGTGTGTGTATATACATGTATATGTATACATGTATATGTATACATGTATGTATGTATACATGTATATGTACGTATACATGTATATATGTATACATGTATGTATACATGTATACATGTATATGTACGTATATGTATATATGTGTATGTATATGTATGTACGTGTATGTATATATGTGTATGTATATGTATGTACGTGTATGTACATGTATGTACATGTATATGTATGTACATGTACATGTATATGTATGTACATGTATATGTATGTACATGTACATGTGTATGTATGTATATGTATGTACATGTATATGTATGTATATGTATGTACATGTATATGTATGTACATGTATGTATATATGTATGTGTATGTATGTATATATGTATATGTATATATGTATATTTGGGGTGTTAAACGGGCACTGCATACCATGAAGAAATCACCATCCCATCGGTGAAGTACGATGGAGGGAGCATCATAATTTGGGGCTGCTTTGCTACCTTTAGGCCTTGACAAAATGAATTTCCAAGTTTATCTCTTACAGAGTATCATCAGGGTGGCTGTTTGCCAGGTGAAGCTTAGTAGAAGTTGGGTGATGCAGCAGGATAATGACCCTAAACGTTGAAGCAAATCTACTACAGAATGACTTCAGACAAAGAAAATCCATCTTTTGGAGTGGACCAGTGATTGCCCAAACCATAACCCAATAAGATGCTGTGGAATGACCTCAGAGGGCTGAAGCTGATTTCTTAATTGTTATGTAATCAAGACGTTTTCATTACGTTTTAATGTTTTATATATATATATGTGTGTGTGTGTGTGTGTGTGTGTGTGTGTGTGTGTGTGTGTGTGTGTGTGTGTGTGTGTATACGTGTGTGTATACGTGGGTGTATAGGTGTGTGTGTACGTGTGTGTGTACGTGTGTGTGTGTGTATATACGTGTGTATATACACACATATACACAAATAAAATCCATCTTTTGGAGTGGACCAGTGAGAGCCCAAACCATAACCCAATAAGATGCTGTGGAATTACCTCAGAGGGCCGTTCACACATCCTGAAAATATAGCTGAGCTGATGCAGTTCTATGAAGAAGAATGGTCCAAATTTCCTCCTGAACGTTGAGCAGGACTGAGCCACAGCTACCAGAAGTTTTTTTTTTTAGGGTTATTGCTACTAAAGGAGGTTCAACCAGTTATGTAAAACCAAGGGTTCACTTACTTTCTCCACCAGCACATTGAATGTTTAATGGGAGTGTTTGATAAAGACACTAGGTCCCTGCTGCCTTCAAACTAGGTCCCTGCTGCCTTCAGACTAGGTTCCTGTTGCCTTCAGATGGCCGCAGGGATTTAATGAACTGAAGAAGGAACTTGTCATACACTATAAAGCAGCTGTGGACAACACATACTGTAAGAATCACTTCTATTAATTTATAGATCAATGCAGACTGATTTACTGATGTTCCTGCTTTAACTACATTGAAAGTTATTTTTGATGCTGATTTAAACACATCTACTGGCTAAGGAGTGTTTAATTACATAAGTTAATTTACATTTTAAACACTATTGCGTTATTGCTGCAGATTTGTTGTAAGGGTTATGTGTGCCATTGGCAAAGCCAATTTGAAGGTCAGGAAAAAATAGCCGTGGCACTGCTTGCTGTGGTCATTGAGCTGTTACAAAAAAAGTGCCCTTAGTGCTCTAGTGAGTATTTGGGGCAGCAGCACAATGTATGTGGGATTGAGTCAAAATGAACTATAGTGTGTGTGTTCCTGGTAATGAATGAATATGTCCCTGAGTGCAACAGTGTTGCTTACTGATGTGTTTTAATTGTTTTTGGACAAAAATGGAGCTCTATGGCACAGAGGAATAACATATATGGTTTTGATACACACATAATGCTTGTTAGCAGAAGACGTGGGGTTTTTCATGGGGTTTATTGATAGCCTTATCTTTTAATTTATATGCTCAGTTCCTACCAATTTAGACACATTAAGTGCATCAGAAAGCGCTTTTTCAAGAAACGACCTGCAAAATACTAGGTCAGTGGTTCACAAACCTTTCCTGTCATGTCTCTCACACTTACCCATGGTCAACAATAAAAAAAAAAAAAAAAACCTTTCATGAAATAATATGCAACTAATCTGTATATACAAGTGATAACATACCACAGGTTTAGCTCAGAGACAGCAACCACTGAAACTCATGTTCAGCACGTTCTAAACTATAGACTTAATTAGTGTATGAGGTTAATTCATCGGTAATGATTTGATTCACAGGGCAAACTGAACTGAAGACCACTGTGTTTCCAACCAAAAGCAACAATGGATCAAAGGGAATACAAATACCATTACAGCCCTACTTGATATGGTTTACTGTATACATTTTAAGACTTTAGTATAATGAATGGTTATTCCCACTGGAAGCATTGCAAGAGCATTCTGGGTCTTTCATGTGTTTCCACATCTGCAACTCAAACACGCTCTTCTATTGGACTAATTTTTGAACCACCGACTTCAAATATATTCAATTTTAATTTATGTAATATGACCTAGTTAGTTATTTGTTGTAATAAGTTACTTTGGTCGTCGTCCTTTTGTGATTGACTTGTTGTAGCCTACTGTGCCGAAATCTCAAACTGAGATTTCCTACATCTCAAACTGAGATTTCATTGAAAAAGGAAAACTGAATCTCTGCTCAGTTACTTCACTGCTACCCATAGCCAAGTTTCTATTTAAATTATTTCCATAGATTGAGAAGTCATTTTGTCTATGGTAAAGTAGAACAATAGCCAGAATAGTAGACCCATAGTTGTCTGACTAAAACTGGTTTGCAGTTGATGTGCAGCTTACATCCACCTTCCATCTCACAGAAATGGTTAACAATTGACAAGTGAGAAAACCTGGCAGCATCTACCAGCTTTTGCGTTACATTTCACTTTGTGTAACACCATAGTCAATTGGCAGGCCATCTGCTGATTTGGTTCACACCACGAAAGGACATTGCTTTATTGCACCCCATAATAGAGGGTTTCATTTTTACAATACTGTACAGTTACAGTACCCTAGACATGAAAGGTTACCAATTATATTGACCATGTCAACTTATTATTTATGCTACACAGTTATCATTATTTTGTTACTATTATTTTTGACAATGTATATGAAATATTTAATTTTTTTCAATGAGCTAGATGCAGCTGGCATGACAATAAATCCAAGTACAGGAATTGTGGAAATCCATTCATTTGAAATTACATTTTTATAAATTTTTAGTATTTCCTTGACATCTGAATATTTATTTAACTAACACTGTTTTGGACCGAGGTTTTATCCATTTTTGGCCCTGGATCCATTTTTTTTGGTTTTTGGTTAAGACCCTTTCAAACGCAACCACCTGTGAGGATGAAATCCTGATCCTCTCCAAGAGTGATTCTTCATCTGGAAAGAAAATAACTTTGCTTCAGTACTTTCACTATCTAGGGTTTTTATTCACACTGTGTCACTTCTCAGATTTCATTGGGTTCTCCAGTCCATACTGTTTCATGCTTTGCCTTCCCAGAGATGTACTAAATAAAAGGCACTGTACAGCAGACAAACATGCAAAGCTGCCTGCTCTCTGAGAAGGTGAAGTGAAATATATGAGAGGTACAAAAAACTAAAAATTGTGCGTTTGTAGCTAAATGAGTGTTAAATTGGTGTTGTTATTTAGAAACGCTATCACGTTCTATTAATTGTTCACACATTGTTTCCTTACTTAAATGATAATTTGTTTTAACTGATTTGGGTGCTGGGTTTTTATAACAGTTTTTCACCATAAAAGACAAGTCACTTTGAAAAAGGAAAATCTGTGGCAAAATCAGTTCAGGTTAATGGAGTTGCCACGATCAGTGTATTTGCTTGCTGATGTAAATCTGCACAAATCTTTCATATTTCAAATCAACATTGGTGAACTTGTCACTTAAAATTCATGCTGTTAGCCAGTAGCAAATTGTCTTCAGAGAGCTGTCAAGGGAATGGAGAGATAGAGAATCCAAAACAGAATAAGTTATTGTAGCTTATTAGCTGTGGTGCACCATTCACTTTTATTTAACCCACCTCTGCTGGAGTATAAACTGCTCCGCAGAAGGGACATGGTTTTAAGACAGTTAAGAGAAAGTACTTGATGGTATGAATATGCCAGAGTTAAACTGGGCCAGAGCCCACCTGAGCTGAGCTCTGCCTCCTGATATTCAAATGGCACCCTTTCAGAACTCAGCTCTGTCCCCTTCAGCATCACAGTGTTGCCAACTCGCACACTTTTGGCTTGAAACATCTGCTTTCAGACACTGTCTCAAACTGACCAAACAAATGTATAATGTAAGCTCCTTTTCTTTGGCTTTATTAAGTAGCTGTGGCTGTCATGCAGCAGCAGGGTGCATATGTCTGTCTTCAAATTGAGAGACAGTTGGTGTGAATGTGTCACAGCAGCAGTACTTTCATTAATTATTTAAATCTTTTAATGTTGCATTGTGATCTTACCGTAACCTTATTGACCTAAATGTTTTTCCACACAATAAACAGGTGAGTGAAATCAGTAAGAACAAAGCAGTTTTGCTCAGGACTAGCCCAGCACCATCAAAGATGTCGCTACAATTTTTATTGTCAGCAAAAGTCTAAATATCGTTTCTTTTGGAGAATCACAAAAAACATTTTCTAGCATGGCACGTGAATTTTTTACAGGGAGTTTTCAGTTTTGCTGTTTAAATGCAATATTTTGGTATTAGCATTACTTCAAGGCAACAGATGGATTAATAATTAAAACACTGTTTATTGTACTAATCCTAAAAGTTAATGTAGATACTGTAGTTGTCTCAATGATACGTCGGTTTTTACACATGGACCAGAATGTCACTGTCACAGCATGATCTGTGGAAACGACCAGACCCATACCTAACACCAAACCCCACTAGACAACGGCTATCTGTTCTCACAAATCCCAATTTAACCCCTGCAAATTGTCTCTGGAATAGATTTAGTAAATTTATTGTCCTTTTAGCGACTGATCTAACTAGCGCTATTTTGGCTAAGTTTTGGTACAAATGTTCCTGACTGGCTAGTGTGTTAGCAGTAATCTCACCAATTACAGTAGGTCTTCATTTTACTTTACTAACATACAGATAATGCACACAATATGTACATAAAGTTCACCTATTAGCCATGCAAGTAGTATGCAAAATAACTTTGCTGTGCTACTCTCTGGTGTAAACGGGCCTTGAAACTTAAAAGGAGCTCATTCCTGGTAAGGAACTGTGCACAACTTGAATGTGAGCCAGGAGTTAAAATAAAACAAAGAAGCATGATTATTTCCACAATCTTCCTGATTTTATTTGCATCTAATAGAAATGTCTGTAACATCCTGGGCTCTTATCTTCCATGAGAAAAGTCAGAATAACCTGTGATTAGAATAACTGTGTTAGAATAAACAGGGTGGCTGTGGCTCAGGAGGTAAAGCAGGTCGTCCACTAACCGGAAGGTCATTGGCTCCGTCCCTGGCTCCTCCAATCTGCATGTCGAAGTGTCCTTGGGCAAGATACTGAACCCCAAAATCGGTATCATCGGGGTGTGTGTGTGTGTGTGTGTGTGTGTGTGTGTGTGTGTGTGTGTGTGTGTGTGTTTGTGTTTATGTATAGAAAAGCGCTATATGAATGTGTGTGAGTGGGTGTAAGTTTGCATAGTGTAAAGCCCTTTAGTGGTCAATAAGACTAGAAAAGTGCTATATAAGTGCAGTCCATCTACTATGTTATTTAATATATATGTATTTTAAAATCATTTAGCTGTATGTTGATGTAGAATGAAAATGATTCAAACTCAAGTTTCCTGTACCTTTAAGTATTTGGTTAAAATGGCTCACAGGAAGTACAAGTCTACTGTGTGTTTTTTGCATAAACTGTGAGTCGTGCAGTCCATCAGAGGTGCAGTTTTTCACATCTGTAATTATGCATTTTTTTAAGGATCCCAGGCATTTTAAACGAAATCCCAATTGCCATCAGTCCACAGGTTAATTTCTTGCTTTCAGGATGGTTCTATATTAGGTGAAAATCTCACTGTTTCCATTCTCTCCCATTTTTGACTTGGGGACCAGTGCACTTTGATGTGACAAAGGCAAACAAAGATGTTTTGAAAGATGTCAAAGCTGTCATGGTGTTAGTTTTCCACTGGTGGTGTTGTCAAAATCTATACAAAGTGATGTAAGAAGTTAATGCTCATTCATTAATAGCAATCACAACACCTGTGCTTCTCCTACTAAAAAAATGTCTAACTGTGTCCTGTCAAAAAGGTCTATTATGGGATAATGGCAAATGTTGAAACGTAGCACAGGTAAAAGAGTCATAAAATCAGTAAATTTAGGCAGCAAGATCTATTTTGCTAACATTAGCTAACATTAGCCACAATAAGCCACTGGTCATAGCAGACCAAGAAAGAGTTTGTTGAGTTGAGTTTGTTATTTGAATTGAAATTTTCACTTGCAAAAGGGAGATTATTTTTCTTCCTTACATCGTCTCACTTGAATTCTTTCAGAAATTACTCTATAAATTAAATACATCTAATCATGATTCCACTATCACCATTATCTCCCCACACAGCAGAGATTTCACAGCTACAATTTTTTTACTAGTTTACTATTATTTAGATGTAATTACATTGTAGAGCAGCCACCACATCTGAGCCAAAACAAGTCTCCCAAACTACATTGCATGGATACATGCAATATTTCAAAAAGAATTCATGGCAAAAAGTGTTGTAAAAATGTTGTAAAATGTCTAAATATTATCTATTTTATGAATAACATTACAGAGTGATAAGTTATGCATTCATTAGCTGCCCTGGGTAGCATAACCAATATATTGTTTGGTTGTTTCACAATAAAAGCCTACCATTGCCTGCACATTAAAATGCATTTATAATGAAACATACACAAAGTGTGTTAGTATCAACAGTAGCTCTATCTTTAGCTCACCGCAGCACAAATGAAAAGCAGTTAGACTCCAGCTATGACAATGCACAGGTAAATAATGATAAATAAGGTGATATTATGCATACGGGATGGCACCACAACTTAATAAATACAGCAGAAAGTATGTAAATATATACAGGCATTGTGTTTTCTAGTTAACTACTGTACATGTGTGTGTATGTAATGTGAGTATTGTTGGACTTTTGTAGTATGGAAAAGGTATGAGAAACCATGTTCTTGTTGATTCTTGTAGTATCTCTTCAGTCTTTCTTTTCATTCATTTGTCTGTGTGTCTGTATGTCTGCCTAGTCCCACCTCATGTCATCTCTCCATCAGGGCAGCCTCCTCACCAAACCTCGTTGCAAGCCGTTTCCAGATGCCACCCCAGTATCTGACTGTGCGGTATGTCCCAGCCATTCTCAAGGGAGGGGTGTCTCATTACAATCAGGCTTCACCCCTCCCTGCCGCTCTGCTTGCTGCCATCAGTCCTGGTATCTTCCTTTCCAAATCTACACGCCTGTCATTTTGTCTCTTTGGGAATGAATGGGTTTCAGTGTTTAATGACGTCTGCTTTCATACCTGTGGGACTTACAGTTGCCACAACATACAGCTTGATGGTAAAGTAAGTATCAGGTTTGGCTGGATGTAGGGTCTCAAAGATTGGTTTTACTTTTACAAGGGTCAGGTATTAAAAAATATATATTTTTTTGAGGTTCAAGGTTTTAGGCCTGAGTCAAGCTTCCCTGTGATTACCTTTTCCTCCTTGACTTTCAACAGGCTGTCCATCTCCGTGCTTGCTGGTTTGGGTGTTGTGGGTGTCTCAGCTTGTGATTTTCTAAGTGTCCGCGCAACCATTGTTGTCCCCTCTGCCCTTTCTCTGACAGTCTTACAGTATTTCCTCTTTCATCTTTAGTAGCATGGGAGTAGAATGGAGATACTTAAGTGATAGAGATTACTTATTGTTAATGACTGCATATTTGCGCGAACAAAAATAATGTGGCGTTCCCCAGGGTGCAGTTGTAGGGCCTATTCTTTTCAAACACTGATCACAAACTCTGATTATCTTAAATTAGACAAAGGTACTAATTGCAAGTCAGTGATTGGATGTGCTAAAAAGAGGACAGATTAAAAGTCAGTGTTAACCTTAAATCCTGTAGCTACCATAAGACACTGAGGTCAGTTTTCTGCTAATATGAGGACCTGAATTCACATATTATACTCAGTTCACATAGAGTACAAAAGATCTGGTTTATCGTTGTGGATTATTGTTGTACTTGGTCTTCTCAGAGTCCACCATCCATTTATTAAGATGAAGATGGGCATTTAATATGTGATTTAATATTTGAAATGAGATGCTAAAACAAACCTACAAAATATAACCACATGAAAAGCAGTGGATGACTTTTTTTCAAGAAGCAGACGAGGTTAAAAGTATCATAAAGACACAAACAATATCACATGTAAGCATAGTATGTGGTTTTTTGGAAATTTCACATGTGAAATGTAATATTTCACATTATTTGAGATGTATGTCAGTTCACAACTTGGACTCATGACCTCTCGTCGTGACCTTAGAGATTTTCTAAAATCTTGGCTACGGCCCTTGGCACACTACCATCTTAAAAATATTTTGAGAATTCAAGAGTTTATGTTTTAGACCTAGAGAGGTCTTTCAGATAGTTGCAGTTTACGTAGAACTCTTGCGCCAGAGTTCTAAGAGCAACACATTACTCCGGGTCTCAGCTACTAGTAACCTGTTTGTGAAATGCCAAAAGAAACTCCTATCTTTCCATCAAAATGTGTTTGTATGTGTATAAAATACTTTTAATTATTTCTGTTTTTCCAGGACAGAAAATACAGGGCTACAACCTCAAAGTGAAATGTCAATGGATGTCGTCATTTTTAAGCTTACCTATCATGACTGTTCTTGTCTTTTTTCAGTCAACTTGCTTTGTGTATTCACTTCTTCCTGGATGACCTCATGATTACAGCTTCTCCCATCAATGTAGCCACTGTCACTAATTTCTTTTCCACTTAATGAGGCTGACAAGAGAAGAGCTGCAGCCCCACGACTCAAACTTATAATCTGTTCTGGTCAAAGTTACACAAGGTGTTTAATTTGCTAAAAGATGTAACGTTTGGAATTACAGGTTAGGAAATAATAAATGTTAATTCGATAGTCAAGAGGACACACATAGGAAATGTATTACCTCTGAGCTAAAGAGATCTCTGTAGTTAAAGTGTATTCCTAGCTCCATAGACAGCAGGCTAAAAGGTCATACTTAATTTTCCTGCCAGACTGTGGGAACAACACCAGGGAGAGAAAAGTTAATGTTCACCCTTTCATCTTTTCTGTGCCAAAAGAACATTATTCTTCTTTCTTGTCTCTGTGGTGAGCATAGTGTTGAAAGTCTACTGCCCTTTTGCTGTTTTCTGGACAAGTGTTGAGGCAGGAAAAGGTGTGGAAAGGTTCCAGACACTTACACAGAGATGAAAGTTTTCTCTAGCTAAGGACTTTTTTCTTGCCTCTTTGATTTGATAAAGCCTAACTGTGTATGTTCCAGGCACATGGTTCAGATGAAAGTAAAAGCAGGAGTAGCACTTTGCTCTCACTGTAAACTCTCATTGTGCTGTAATTAATTGCACACCATGGCCTCTCACTGCGGCCATTAGAATTTCCAATTAATGCTTTTGTCAGCCCCCTTTTGATGTTGCATTTAATTAAGTAAGATACTGTTATGAATAAGATGGATATCAAAGTTGCTTACAAAACACTCTCACCAAGGAGCAAAGGGAGTCACTGAGCAGCAGGGCCTTAAGGTGCACAGCTCAAAGCTGGGAACAGCTAGAATGGTGAAGTGTTCCCTTCAAATGCAAAGCAGGGTCACTAATGGTTGATGACACAGATAACCAATCAGAGAAATTATATCTGCCAGATTCTATTCATTTTACAGGGTGATCCTTATAATGGAAATGGCTAGACTTCAGTTTTGAATTAGAGTACCTTCTGCAGCTATGAAAATACTCATTTGTTTTGTCTTCTTTTGCCCTGTGACTGTCAGCTAGTCATTCTGTGCTGGTAATGACTGTGTCCGTCCCTCTGTTTTAGCTCTCCATGCTCTTCACTGAGGAGTGTGATAAGGTGCGGGACCTGATGCATGTTCACTCCTTCAGCTATGACTTCCACCTGCGAGTGGTTCACCAGTACTTGGTCGGCTGCCACATGACACTCCGCCAGGGCTACCAGCTTACGGACTTCCTGGACGACTTCATCTCCCATCACCCAGACATTCCCAAGTTTGGCCGCAACCATGTCTTCCAAGGTGACTTTGGTATAAAGTAATATTTCAACCTGCTCTGGACATCCAGATTTACCAGCAATAGGCAGATTCACTAAAGATTTGCACTGGAAAGAGGAAGCAATCATCCGAATTATTACATCATACCATGTGATTTAATCTGTGGATAAAGAGGGGAAAGATAGCTATTGGTGTTATAATTTCGCTGTTATGCATACACAAAGAACTGTATGTTTTTCTGACTAAATTGGTCAACAAATACTTAACGAATTGAACTAAAATAAAGATTGATTCCATTTCACTAACATGGTTGCTTACACCAAATTCCCTAAATTATTGCTTTATGTGAAGTTTTGGCCTTTCTCATTGGCTGTTATCATTGCTGTAAGGTCACCAGCAAGTAGGTAACAGAGAAAGTGGATTGTTCATTAAAGGTTTTCAAATTGTATTTGAGAGGGTTTATGTAATTACGGATTAACCTGTTACCGGGGAATCCCAAATTCATACGCAAGCCAGAAAATAGTGTACCCACAATAAAAAAGTTACTGTTCTTCAGCCCTTTTGATTGATGTCATAGCCCTGGTCTCCTTTGGAAGGTAACTCTTTCAATTTTAAAACCAAAAAGTCAGAATGACTGCTGAGATGCTCAACCAAAGTTACAGAGGCACGAACAGGTTAGAAATGTAAGGTTTTTTTTTGGTTTTTTTTTTTTGCTTCACCCATTGTTTTTGGCATAAAATTGGAATTTTAGGCCTGTAGTATGACCTTTTGTGTGGAAAACACTTTGGACCCTAAAAATCCTAATCTATATCCTAGAATGCTTTGTACAAAATGCTATAGCTTTTGAACATTATACAGTGTTTGAAAGCTATAGAATAGAGCTTTGAAACAATGTATAATGTGTCAAGGATAAGTGAAAATTGTGTCCGGTACAGACCAAAAAACACCTTAAGTAGCGCTACTGAGGCCAAAGCACAAAGGAAGTTGTATTTTTAAAGGCTAAGGTGTGCCTAGTATTAGTGTTGCAGTTAAATTCATTGTTGTACTGTATCTTTTTCAAAGACATTGTTTGCACCACAACATGATTTTCATACATGCCCAACATAAAATATAAAACACTGCTAGTTTAGGATTACAGTAAATGGTAAAAAAAACAATGAAAATTGGCATTACAATGCATTAAAATCTCACCCTTGAGCTTTCACCTCATCTGTCCATATCTCAATACTAATACTATAGTAATGTTATTCTTCCTGAGACTATGTTGACTTGTTCATGTTTACAAGTAAGATTGCACAACAGATTTTTAGTTTTGGGAATGTACACATTTTTAACCCCTTAATTCATGAAACAAATAATTGCTCATACATAAGAGTTAATTAAGGAAGTTTGCCTAAATCTAAAGTCAGAAAATTCAGTGCCAACATTAAACACTTTCTCCTTGTGCACATCAGGGAGCTTCTCCATCTCCACAGGGATGATAACAGCTCACCAGCTGTACAACTACATCACTGACCACGCCAGCACCTATGGCATGAAGCCACTCCGCATGTCCAAGACTGTAGTCACCACTGACAACAAGAAAGGGACACCTGACTTGCACGAGTATGCTCTAGTGGCTCTGTGGAACAGGTACCAATACCTCTGAGTCGCAGACTAAATCTGTTCTCCTACATAAGCTTAATTGAAAACCTTTTTTTTTTTTTTTTTTTTTTTTTTTTAACCTTCCTGCTTTAGTTCAGGCTCTTACAAGGATCTGGAAGGCCTACACCACCATGATGACTTTGATGTGTCCCTGGTGGTGTGCCACAATGCTGCTCCATTTGAGGAGCAGTCAGATGGGGAAAGGCATTTGCTTAGGTAAGAAGATACGAAAGAACAGATTAAAGAAGACAGAAAGCATAGAATAATGATGAGTAATAACACTAATTGGTGAGACCAGAGCACATCACTACTATAACTCTCTCACCACATGCTAAAGGGAATCTGGGAAGAGGCTGCTTTACACTATTTTTCATCATAATTCATAATTGAGTGTATGTATATATATATGTATGTGTGTGTGTGTGTATATATGTGTGTGTATGTGTTTGTGTTTTTGTGTGTGTGTGTGTGTGTGTGTGTGTGTGTGTGTGTGTGTGTGTGTGTGTGCGCCCTTCTAAATCCTCACATACCTGTATGTGTAGATTGCGGTTCTATGTGATCATGACCAGTCAGCGAGAACTCTTCCCCCGCCTTACTGCTGACATGCGGCGTTTCAAGAAGCTACCGCAGATCCACCGAGACCCTGGTGAGCTGGGTGGTCGGCTCCCCACGGATCGAGCAGAGGCCTGCGGGTCACGTGGTGCTGAACAGGACCTCTGGGAGGAAACATCATCCGAAGCTGCAGCTGCCTTGGCCCCAAGTGACGGGAATGAGTTTTACCCTCTGGCAAGGGGTGGACCAGAAGCTCAGGGGCTGCTCTACCCCTCCCCTCTGTTCCCTTTGCTCAACAACGAGGTGGCATCAGCCCACAGGCAGATCCAGGCCAGCGTGGAGCAGGCCATGGGTCACTGCCGCAGGGATAACCTGTGGAGGAGACTGTTCCATGGAGAGCATCTGGCTCTGGACAAACTGAAGCTGACCAAGCTGTCGTTCAGCGAACTGGAGGAGCTACTAGAGGCTGTGCAGAGCCGCTCGGTGGGGGAGATCGACCCACAACTGGTAAGACTCTTACTTAGGCCTTTCATTTTACATTCATCCACCATCCTTTAAGTAAACCAGGTAAATTGTAAGAGAATATTTTAAAGGTTAATTTGGTTTACAACCTAGGCCTTATTTACATTGTTTTGGCCATTATTCCTATTACTAATAAAAGCACTTTATTCACCATTTATTGCTGAAATCTGGGAAAATGGTGACACAACTATGAAGAATTCTGACGGGACAAAAATTTGAGCCGTCAGATGATCAGAGTGGTTGGAAATAAACTTCCATGTTAGCTACACTGACTTGGTTACCCTGAATGGTAAAATTGTGACCCAATAATTCTGCTACAAACATCAATCACAGTTTACAGAGCCACTTCCTGCTTAGAATTTGACCCTTGGAGGCAGGACACAGTCACTATTTTGTAAGTCACAAGTAAGTCTCAAGTCTTGGCTATGAAGTCCTAAGTCCAGGTAAAGACCAACAAGCCGAGAGTTAAGAGCAACAAGACTAAGAAGTCCCAAGTTAAGATCATTCCCCCCCAAGTCAAGACTAAACTTTGAGTTTCAAGTGCTAATCATGTCCTTATTTTTGCTTCTGCTGGTGTGCGCTGCCAAATGCACCTTTCCCTGCAGATATCGAGTTGATTTGCTGCACATTTTTATAACTTAATTTTTCCTCTTTGAGCTTGTGGAGGTTATTAAATCATTCAATGTCAGTAGGCTAGAGCCCAAGTGAAGTCAAGAGTCACTGATTTTTAAGTCAAAGTTACGTATTTTCAAATATACTCTGACATGCCTAATGACATGCATAACACCGTTTTATACTGAGTGTATTTTTTCTACCTTTTTTTTCCTTTACATCAGAGCCAAAGTTAACAGAGAATGTGTTCGCTTTCTGAGTGCAACCAGGCGATTAAAATTCCATTTAAAGCTGGATAATGGACAAAGTAAAAAACAAAACAACTTAAAAATAACTGAATCACCTCTGCAAATACTGCTACTAAAGTGGTGCATATTAGGTATTGAGCCCAATGAACAGTATTTGATCAAACGTTATACTGCACATTTGTGATAGCCCTGCTGTTCCAAGCAATTCTTTTCTCCACAGAGCTCACTGTCAACAGTTTTCAAAGGAACTACGTTCTACTGAAGAAAAATATACCACAAACTTAATTCCATTCTTCTCCATAGGATTGTGATGACAGCAGAAATTTCAGAGACAGATTTCTGAAAACCTGGACACATTAAACCAAAACTATTAGCATGGACAGATACCATTAGAGGGAAGTGAGAAGATATTTATTTAATGTAAAACTGACCCTTTCAAGACTGTTTTTCTGTCCAGCTCCTGTAGATACAAGAGGTGGACAAAAAAAGACCACCATTCAGTGCAAAACCAAAATCTATAACCTCATAGAATACAGCAAAGTTGAGTCAACATTTTTGACAGAAGACGGGGTATCGTATTGATTTTGTGTTGTGAAGTCTGGGATATATTTAGTTTAAATACTCCACGGTAGAGAATGTCATCACTAGATACAGAATCTTAATCAATATATCTGCAGATAGCACTAGCACAGACTTCATTAATTAAACAGGAAGCTCAGCCATTAAAAAAACTTTTTACATTAATCAGCTGTAATGTTTTACCTTAAATGAATGTGAAAGTCAAGCAGAATGAAAGACCCTCTCTGCAGATTTAGTTCTTGATAAATGACTGGGAGGTTATTATAATGGCAATGTGTAATTTGTTGCTACAGGACTGTTTTCTGACAATGAGTCTAGCCTGGTACCAGAGTCTTATCAAAGTCCTGCTGAACCGGTTCCCTCAGAGCTGCAGACACTTCGATGACAACGGCATCCAGTACCTGGTGAGAAGATGCTCTGTATTTCCATTTTCTTTTTGTAGGAGAGCAAATTAACCATGGATTTGATGGACCAACAAAGGTAATATGTAACTGGTGTTTTATGGTTTTTATTGAGCCTCAGCATTTTTCTGGCTTCTACATGATGTAAAACATGGAAACAATCATTTTATTGAAAGAATTAAAGTCATTTCTACACTTTAAGGTCAGATTGGGATCTTTCAGAGTTCATGAAACTACTCATTCCATTACTAAATGAGAGAGTTGTAGATCAGAATAATTGGCATAATTTCTAGAGTTTGACAAACTGTGACCACAGCCTGACCTCTCACTTCTGTCCTTTCCCTGTTACTCATTTAATGAGTGGCATCTTTTTTAGGTCAAAGTTTTTTCATGTGTGTACTGGTTCAAAGGCTCATGTACAGTTAGTCTTTATGATCCATTTTGGATCAATTCAGGAACTATAGTGTAGAGTTTGTCCCTGACAACAACAACCCAGCTTCCCGTATACATTAGAACTGAGACTCATGGGTATTGTAGTATTTTATGTCATTCAAATCACTTATACTTTCCATCACTTCACTTTTGTACTTAAGAAATCGGAATGTAATTTTTTCTTTTCCTTCAGATAGCTTTTGGCAGCCTTTGAAGGGTAAGGCTGGTATTTTTTTTTTTTTCTTATTGTCAGCAAATCCCATGAATAGACCAAAACCAGTCAGTCCATTTCTCAAAAAGTTGTGATTTCCCTACTTTCTCTGTGGCTCTTGATTTCAAGGCCATTTGTTTGAACAAAAGGCATAAATCTTACCCTACAAATATATATTTTAATGTATGGGACACTGTGTGTTCATGGTAATGAAGGAACATGCCACCCAGTGCAACAGTGTGGTTCACTGATGTTTTTAATAGTTTTTGTACAACAGTGGAGCTCTATGGCACAGAGGAATAACATATATCAGGCTTTCATATACACACACAATACAAGTACTGTGTGTTTATCCACATCTGAACATGGGATTTTTTGACAATGAGAAAAATATAAACTATAGTAACCCAATAAATATGTACTGTGTAATCAATGGCCATAACATAACATTACAGTATATACTATTTCAATTATATAGGATACTCCCTTGTTTCTGTTTTGAGAAACATTCCAGTTCCGAGTATAAGAAAAGTTTCAAAATGGATTTAAAAGGAAAAAATACCTCTAGTACCAGCAGCTCTGCACACTATGTTCATTCTAGCTGTAAGTATTTTAACATTTGACCTTTCATCAAAAAAGAAAAAAGGATTTTGATGTTTAACATCATAAAGAAGATTAAAAGGATGTCAGTAGATGGCTTCACTTTTAAAAATGTCCATCTAGTCAATATCCATGTCTGACATCTTGTTTCAGGCTGTTCTGAACCAAAAGTTCACTGACTGCTTTTTTTTGGTCTTTCTGGACACGCAAGCTGGAAAAACAGTAAGTTATTACACTCATATGATTTAAATTATTAAAATATTGTAGTTCCGCAAACTTCTCAGCAGCATATTTTGTTCCTCAAACAGAGCCTAAAGGTGGTGTTTCGGGAGCCACTGCCATCACAGCCACAGGCCAGCAGCAGCCCTCCTCCCCAGCTGGTGTCCATGTATCATCACCTGGAGTCTGTCATCAACACCGCCTGCTACAACCTCTGGACAGGACTTTTATAGCGCTGAGAGGTGCTGGACCTGCGTCTGAGCATATCTATATGACCGTGATCGACAAACGGAAACAGGAAGCAACAGCAAAGGAAAACAGATGACAATAAGTTTTTGGAATACTTCTTGCCAGTACACTCTCCCAGCAGCTACACCAATCACGGTGGTGTTGGGCTCTATCCTACCTTGTTACAAGACAGTAGCATTAAGAAAAGCATCATACTGGATGGTGATGTTATTGTGTTTATGCAATGCCCTATTAGTACACATGATGCATATAGTAGACATTTTTACAGTTCAGATAATTGACACCTGACCCAAAAAAGACTTGAGTTTCAAAAAAACAACTCAAACCGAGCAAAATTGATTGACTATCAATACTTGCTAATGTGTTGCTCACATTTTGTTTTTTTTTTTCTCCAAGCTGGCGCATCAGTTAGCTCAGCAAGCCCCAAACCATTCAGAAAAAAATAAATGCCTCCCAACTAGTGTGTCAGCCTTAAGTCTCTGATGTGCTTGCTTTAAACAACACATACATGTGTGCATGATAACGATGTCATATATCCTGTATTCCTGCGGCGCAATGGGTGTGTTCAGAAATTAGTTCTACTCATCCACAAGATGGAATTAAACCGATAGATGATGGCAGAAGTATATGTATGTTAAGTTACCTTTATCTTTAGTTGGAATAAATGAAAATACTCGTATATCGGCCAGTGATGATCCCACCCTGATCTGACCCTCTGTCCTTAATGGATAAATGTTTTAATCCTCCGGGTACAGAGTATGTAGTTGCAGCATGAACAATGCAAATGACAATATTAATCTCACTACAGCTGCATGTATATTTTGTTCAAAAGAAAGTAAAATTACTCAAGTATTAGGACAGTTTAATGTTTGTCTTGATACTCTCATTTTTCTCTGTGCACATATGAAGTAAAACTCCATATAGTGAAGTTCCTTGAGCCAGGCTAACAGGGTTTCCCACAGTGTAGCATGTCTGCTGACATCAGAAGAAAAAAATACAAATTTATGTAACCTATTAGACTTCAAAGGAAAATGATCAGAGCTGCTACCTAAAGCTCATTGTGTGCGTTTTGTTAACTCTCTCTCTACCTTTCGGCACGACCAGAACTTGCAACTTTTATGTTCACACTGTACAGATCAACTGATCGGTCACGGCGTGGAGCTCAGACTAGATGTGAACACTGAACCCCCGGTTGGTTTTGTTCCTTGACAGTTAGAATGAAGTTTCTTCAAACCAGACATCCTCCTCCTAAAAATGTTGACGAGAGAAAGCCAACATAAGTTTGTATAGCAAGGAAAGTAAGAAGAAAAAAAAATATATATATATATGGAGCTGCAGATGAAAGATGCAGAGTCTAATCTGTCTGTCTTGCAGCAAGACAGCAGTCTCAGTCAAGACTTTTAATCACAAGTAAAAGACTTCTCCTGTACTATTTAAACAAGCTCACTTCAGTTCATGAGGAATCTTTTGATAGTTGCCAGGCAGGAAATGAGACGGTGGAACAGCTCAATTTCTGACATACCAGAAATCCAATCAGTTGTCCAACAGCCAGACTGTTGATCGTTGAGGAGAATAGTCAGGCATCATGGCCCCCACACCACCACAATACTGCACGTCAAATGACAGCCAGTCTGGCAGAAGTTTGTTCCAATTCTACCATTGCTTAGGGGCAACTAATCAGGGATAAAATCAGGCTTAATCCATACAAAGTCGGCTCAACTTTATACAGCAAAGGTCAAATATTTAATAAGAGGCAATAACCTCTCTAACCTCTATAACTTTCAGCATCATCTCACTAACTATATTGATAGAGATATAATGCATCAGGATTCAGTTCAGCAGGTGACTCATCATCACAATGTAAGTTTGCATCACAATAATTAATCAGAACAGCACAACACAATGTTGGGGGGGAAAAAAATTAATTTTTACAAGGTAGGAAAAGTAGAGGTGAATTAAGTCTGGACCAGACATCCTGTTGGGTTGGGCTCTGAGTTTTCAAGGATTAGGTGTGTTTGAAGACCTTGGGCAAAGAGCTTTACTGACCAGCTTTAAGTGATCATTCTGAGCAGGAAGAGGAAATTTTGAAAGCAGAAGAGATTTGTACATCTCTCTGATCTCTTATCATGAGCAAAGTGCTTCCAGGCTGGTAGATAAGAACATGGAGGTAGGTCCTAGAGTACAGTGCTGTGACAAATACTCTGAGGATTTGATGGATAACGAAACATGTAGGTTTTTACCAGTGGAGAAGACATTGCTGTATTTATTTTTTCTTATCTATGACTGAGAAACTTTCTAAATGTACATGAGCAGTTTGGATTTACACAATCCAATGCTTCATGCTCAGTCATAAGCAACCAACAACAAAAACTTCTGGCTATAAAACTGCACAAGTTTCATACTCCACAGCTTCACTGATGGGTCTGAGTTATCTCAGATCTTGTGCCTTCTGATAGCATCATATTAGCTTTTCATACCACATCAGTGTTTTACATCAGTGAGAGACAGCTGAGATGTTAATGCGGAAGGCTTTTATGATTAGATTTCCAAAATCTAATCAGACCTGCTACCCACTTAAACCCCCTGAAGTGCCTTTCTGTGTTTATTTTTACCTTTTTTGTTATTCTCAGACCTTTGAAGTGATACTGTTGCCATTCCATCAGCTCTGCATAGAAGATCTTTGGAAACACACACTCCTGTTATGCAGTGAAAGTGCCTGAGTCAGTTTAAATAAATGTAACAAAAATTGCCTTCCATAAGCAACAAAATTGGTCATATTAACTTTGATGATTTGCATAATAGCCTGTCACATGTCATCAGCACAGTGTTTTCAAGCATGTTTAGGGTGATGAGTTTGACTTCTCTGTATTCTTCAACATTGCGGCTGGTAATCATACCTCAGTTTAAGGAGGGCAGGAAGCCAGCCTCATACAAGAGTGTTACATCACAACAAACATGAAGGCTTGATAGCCATTGCAGTGACTTCATTAATAACATATTCAGGCCTAACATTTCTGCAAATTTTCAATAGAAGGAAACCACCCACGTTTGAACTTCTTCGTGGATGTAAAATTAAGAAATGTTGAGTAAAGTAGCCTTCTCAGAGAATTCAGTCTGATTGTTAAACACTGGATATTCATCTCGCAAAATGTGAACCGTAACAAGTTAGCCCTTAGCATTGTGACACTGTAATATAAACACTGCACTGTCTCTAACTGTATAATGTATATTATGTATGTACAGAACACTTTATACAGTATGTGAAATGCTAAATAAACCAGTAGGATAAATGTGAATGTAATGGATCTTTTTTACACACATCCATCCATCCATTAGCTATACCAGTTTATTATGTTTTCTGTATATTATATACAATGTAAAGTCTATTGGCATATATACATACATATATATATATCTATATAAATATACATATATATATACATACACATATCCATATATAAATACATATATATATGCACATCTATATATCTCTATCTATATATATATCTTTATATATATCTATATATATATATATATATCTATATATATCTATATATATATATATATATATATATCTCTATATATATCTATATATCTCTATCTCTATATATATATATATATATATATATATATATATATATATATCTCTATATATATCTATATATCTATCTTTATATCTATATATATCTATATCTATATATCTATATCTCTCTCTATATATATATATATATATATCTATATATAGATATATATATATATATCTCTCTAAATATCTCTATAGATATATCTCTCTATATATATATATATCTATAGATATATATATAGAGATAGAGATATATATATATAGAGAGATATATATATATATATATATATAGAGATGATATATATATAGAGATATATATAGATATATCTATCTAGCTATCTATATATCTATATACACACACACACATACACACACATATATATATATATATATGATACATATATATAGATACATATATAGATATATATCTACATCTATATCTATAGATATAGATATAGATATAGACACAAACACACACCCAACACCACTGTAATGTGTTTGAACTCCTAGGCAACAGGTTCATAGGTTTGTGGTTGAGAAACTTGTGGCCATCACTTGTTGCGTGTCCAGTAATCCTTGATCCAGCCCAAACCATCTCTTGTGGAGCCTAAAGTGAAGAGAGATGATTATTAACATGTTTTTTTTCTAAATGGGTTCCATAATTAATAAAATTAAAAAAAAAACTCACTCACCTAATGGCTTGTATTCACAGCCAATGTATCCCTGGTAGTCAAGATTTTCCAGTGTGTTGAACAGGTAGCTATAGTTGAGCTCTCCGTTACTGTCAGGCTCATTCCTGCCTGGAACCTGAGCAATCTGAACATGACCTGAGAAAAACAACAGCACATCTTTGACTGCTGTATACAGTTTTTCACCTTTGTTACCTCCAGAGGCCTGATTGAACACGCTCTTTAGTCAACAACACTCTACTTCTCATCATTATAATTGCACAAGTTTATCCTGAGTACCTGAAGAAGCACAGTTCCATGACTTCCCTGACTAAAGGCATTTCTACACCAAGTCTGGGTTTACCTGCGAGATGTTTGCATAAAAGAAAAAGTGGTAATAAAGTTCTTGTGCTTCTAATGATTCTCGCAAATCAAAAATGTGTGTTTTTTATTCCAAATTTCATTGTAAGAAATCAAAGTTTGACCAATACAAATTGTGTGTGTTTAATGACTATATGAGATGGAGAGTGCGGCAACAGCATGACTTTGCCATGTGTCTTATCCAACCTCGTCCATATCCTATTTCGTGAATTATCTGAGTTATCAATACAGGCTGAGGACACCACAACAACAAAAGCTGAAAGATAAAGGTGTATCACACAAGCAAACAAAAGGTAATGATAAAACCTGATAAAGCCACTGTCCACTACCTGTTCAGCAGCAAACAGCAGACAGACACAGTTAGAGACCAGCTGGTGAACATAGTGGAGCATTTAGTAGCTAAAGAGCCAGATGTAGCCCGGTGTATTAACAGCTTGTTCTCCTGCCCCAAAGTGGCCAAAACAATAAATGAATGCATGAAGCCTGAATTATTACCTTCCAAGTATGTTTTAATCAAGCTGCCGGAAACACAGCGCCCCTCAGTGAGGTTGATGATCAAGGCCAGTGACTGACTCATGGGGACACTACATTTTTTGTTGCTTTTACTAAATTCTTTCAACATACACACCAGTCATAAAAAACATATATTTTGCCTCACCATATAAACAGTGTGCCCCAAATTTTCCAATCCCTTCCTGCCTTGGTGACATTACCTAAACCCCCTATCTCCCCCACCTTCAAACAGTTTGCCAATCGACATTTCCAGTGGCATTTCCAAGATCACCTTTATTTATTTTGTAATCATTATGAGGTGTACCCGTTTATTTTGATTATTTTTTGCTTTTTTTTTTATTGAAGTTGTACACCATACAAAAACCATGAACTGTCTTATCTTAGTTTTGGAAGACTGGATTTTTCATTTTTTCTTTTTGTAATTTTTCTGACAGTATCCTATAGAGAAAATGGAAATGACATTATAGAACCTAATATTCTTTCTAGCTGTTTTTAAAGGCAATGCAGAATGCATATGGTCTAGAAGACAATGAGGGACAGTCAGGTTCTCCTCTACATTTTTCCATGAAAGCAATGCTCCAGAATTGAACCAGAGACTGGATGTAATACGTACAGTATGAGCAAAGGTTTAATTCAAAATTCTGTACTATTAATACTGTTAAGCTACCATTACTACTGTTAGCCCGTCTTGAGTTGGTATACTTATTCTGAGCAGCCATCGCTCCATAGTCGTACCACGTAAAACTGGCTAAGGCTGCTTGGTTAAGCACGATAATGTGACACAAAAGCGAAAAGAGAGAAACTCATGTGCACGCACCCTTTGACTCTCATAAACTACTCGATAAATTATAAGGCAAATTATATCACTGGTACAGGCGATGTAATGTAAAAACCATTCCTCAGTCAAAAATATCTTGTTTTATTTTTAATCTGTTATTTTATTAAAAAAGTAAATTATCTTTCAACCCCCAGGTTGAGAACATAGCCATAGGTTAAGGATTTTGAGTACAAGATTTTTATAATTTCTATCATGTTGCAATTAAAGCGAAATGTTTCAAGTGTAAGTGCTGTATCAAAAGTGAAGTGCCAATCTTTATTCATTTTTATGAATATCTTTATTAGTGGGTTGCAGATTTTTCACTGTTTTATCAAATCTTACTTACCAATTAGGGGAATATACTTGGATATGTTTTGTGTCAGGTTTCCATCCATTATTTGCCAGTGAAAGATGTCCTGAAACAGTTCAGACATTTGTTACATCAAGAATTCATCATGTTTTTGTTTTATTTCCAAGTTAAGACAAATTTCCAAAGCACCCACCATTTGCAGCTTGATGTTTGGCTTTCCAACCTTTTCAAGTATTACAGCCGCTAAAGACACAAAAATGAGGATCAACTGAAACACAACTCATGGCAGGTAAATAAGACACACACTAGTGTTTGATTGTGTACAGCATCAAATCTGTCAAGTACACTATTACAAAATGACACACCTTGTTCTGCCTGACACCATTTCCAATTATGGGCATTTAAGGAGTGTTTAATTCAAAATTTAATGACAGTATGTGCCATGTATTTCCATGACTTTTTTACTTTGGAGTCAAAAAAGTCAGCCAGTGAGCCTAATCTGGCCCTCCACTAATTTGGACCCCCCACTAAATCTAAAATTTGGTATGCATCAAATTTTGGGATTTTTTGGAAATGTAAGGTAGATATAAGATAATAAATGTAACACCAATTTGGAATGTCCAATGAAAAATTCTCCAGCAAAACTGGCTTTGAGTTACTATCAAATAATCGATAGCTTCCATGCGCAGAGAGCAGTGTAAGCCAATACTGAGTCTGATTAATAGGTCAGACTATGGACAGCTCCTGCTCAGGTCTCTACCACTCCCAGATAAACACTGTATCTGTGTTCCACAAACAAAAGAGATCTTTATTTTAATAACACAAATTACAACAAGATTTTATTCTTTTCTAACAGCATCAGATCTGTTACATTTGCCTTATTTGCTTATGTTTGCGAGAGCAGGAACAATCAGTCTGTTCTTATATGTCAGTAGTCTCAAGTATATTGAAAGTTTTACATGTTGGTTAGTGATTTTATTGTCTCAGTGGGACAATGTCTTACCCTGATGAGGAGAGTCCAGAAAATACCTGGGATCTGTAACCTTTGTGTTGATTGGTTCAATCAAACCAGTGATTCCTTCCTTTGAGGAACAGAGACATTTCACAAGATTCTGATTAACACTGGGAGCCGCATAAAGTGATAGTTGTGCTCCACTGAGAAAATCAATCTTACATTAGGAACTACAGATGGGTGACAAATTAATGTAAAAAGCTGAATAAATTAGTGGAAAAACATAACGATTGCAGATGCTTCCACACAGGTGCACTGCTTAGTACAGTTTCCACCCAATGCTTAGTGGCCCAGTTGACTCTGATTTTGTATCAAAATGACATGGGGAAAAGATTTAAGTGACTTTGAAAGAGGGTTTCTCTCTCCCTAATCATTACTTCTCTGTAACTGTAATTTGACCCATATAAGGAAGGCAAAATACCAAGATATTAAGTCAAAAACAACAATAAAAAAAAACTTTCCTTTTTAAGGAAAGCTGCATGCTGGAGCTACAGCATTTCTTGTTGAACAGCTGGGCACAATGACTGTGCAGCTTCCTAGGTCTTGTCATCACAGTTAGGTTGCCAGGTTTGCTACAATTGTGTCTGTACAGAGACCAACACTAAAACCTATACCTACAAAACCTGTATTTTGGGAAGATAGATAGACTTATCAACATGAAATAATTCCAACATGTAACTAGGGATGGGAATTGATAAGGTTTTATTGATACCAGAGCCATTATCAATTCTTATCAGTCTGATTCTGTATCAGTTCCCTTAAAATTCTTGATCAATTTTCTGTGGGGAAAAATAGTAGACCTAGACAGGTTTTAAGTGTCAGCGCCACTGTTTTATTATCTCTGAGTCTGAACACAGAGTAATAACAGTAGTAAAAGGCATGCATATGACTCAGGTGTGGATGAAATGAGAGAATATTCGTACAGCATTCATTTTCACTTAGGTTTTCTTAGTCCAAAAAAAAAAAAAACGCTAAGCCTGCCTGCGTGGTGCTAATGTTGTTCTAATATAAGATATTTGCCCGTGGTATCGGACATGCTGCTCGGTTGGGAAGCAGTGCCACTCATGCACTGAGTGTCAAATGCATGGCAATCCTGAAATTTAAGGCGATGCTGCGTAGAAAGATGCATATTACTGATTTTTCCACCCTTACTTGAAATGACCAGTTTACAGACATTAAAACCAGCACTGTTGCCATTTTTCTTCATTTTGGACTGATTCTTTTTCTCTTCCATGACTCCTTTTTGTTGCAAGTTTCAAGCACTGTAGACGCATGAGTTTGATGTCATTGTTTAGCAATGCACAACTGTCAGAAAAATATGCCGGCATTGATAAAAGGAAGCTCGGAGGCATACAATTCCGATGGTTAGTACAATTTGGACCCATTTCTCCAGTTCTCAATTCCCATCCCTACATGTAACTCCCCCTACAACCACAAATAGTTGTTTTTATATTTCTGTCTGATTAAACACAACCCACTCCAATTGACCCAGTGACACAGTTCAAACCCGCATCGGGGGTTCTATCTGTATGGGTCAACCTGCATCAGCTGAACCTTCTTCACGACCCTCTTCTCGACCAGGGTTGGACGGAGGTTGGATGCTTCCCAGCTTTGGTTAACTGGTGTAGCTACAGAAATTTAATAAATGATATTACATTTAAAAGTTATCTAACTGACCCACTGACAAAAAGAGAGAAAGAGAACTGGAAAGTGCAAATGTGGGCGATCGTGAGAGGGAGAATGCCGATGGACAGACAAAGGGGTGAAACTTCACCTTAACTTTTATCTCGTCAATTATTCAATGTAATTCAGCGTAAATCTCAGGTCTATCAGTGAAAGTGTATGACCTACACTGCAGACTGGACTCTGTTGATGGTGAGAGGTTGACAGCAAAGTCTAATCTGGCCTTTCTCATACGAATGGGTCAGACGCTGGTCCAATGCCTGTCAAGTTGACCCATTTCATAGTCACGTCTGCTGACTGAAAGTTGTGTTGGTGAGCTTTGGAGGTGTTGGTAGGTTTACTTTTGAACTTTGGACAAAACCACAACCTATTTTCTCCTGCTTCCAGACTTTATGTTAAGCTAGGCTAACCAAATCCTGACTCCAGCTCCGTACACCCAGACACACAGAAGTATTTCCCAAAACGAACCATTCCTTTACAGATAAGTGAACCGTATTATCATTACTAATTTTTTTTGGCGATTCAATATATTTGACAAGGTAAAAAGTTGTATGTCTTCTGTAGACCTACTGATTTATGAACACATTTCTGATGATATATACAGTACATATATGCTATTAATGTTTTTATTTTTCTTGATCATTTAGATATTAATATCTGTTGACCCGACAGGTGTCAGTAGTAATTTTTTTAACTCATGCTTACTAATTTTCTAACAAACTTTGATCTGATTTTGGACAGAGCTATGTTGCTATACTTCAGATGTTATCTTTGATACCCCTTAAACATTTATCAGAACATTACAATATTGTTTAGTATTGTGTTTTGCTAATTCATGTGCATAAATCATTAATTCAAAAGAACAAATTAGTAATTTGTGTGGATGAATGTTTTTTTTTCCCCTGAGACTTACACTTCTCATTCTTGGAGTATATTGTATAGTATACATCTTATATTACATTAAATTCATGTAAATGTCAGCTGAATGTCCATATGTACATATCTTCTATTTGTTTTAACATGACAAATATCCTAATTTTTCTTTGTTGTATCCTGCTTCAGAAATCCAGTTTCTTTCCATTCTCCTCATGTTGTTGGTATGTTGGACCGTAAAAAGTCACCTACCTTTGACAGAATATCAGCAGCATAGTTAAGGTTCTGTACAAAGACGGCCTCCATCTCCTTAGCAACCGCTGTCCTTTGTGAGCCCACAGGCACCCTCCCTGCCATCAGGTGGATCCTGGTAATAAAACATGGAAAAGATGACACACTGCTTTCAGTACTGCTGCTGAAACGTTTTGTCCTCTCTTTGCAATATCTAAGCCAAGTAAATTGTGTGAGCCTTTCCTGTTGGAAAGAGTAGGTCACTGCCTTTTTCAACAAGAGATCACCTGCTGGTTCCTCGTCTGAATTGTCCTCATCAGAAATTTGGGACTATAATGGCACAGGAGCTGGGTCCAAAATTAGCAACCACCACTCGCCAAATGCGAGTAAAAATCTAAGCTGCCATATAAAATAAATGATGTCTGTCATAATGGCGGGTCGCTGAAATAGGCCTAATTTCACTACAAACTTTTACCACTAAAACATATAAGTTGATTAGCTGTGTTTCGCAATTCTTTGATTGACCCTCACTGTCCACCGTTGCTAAAGCTCAAGAGATGTGATGATGTCTTTGATGATGCGCCAGGGACACTGCATCAAACTAAACCTAGCTCTAAGCACTAACCATTATGAGACTCTGCAAACATGTTGTGGCACATTGCCAGAGTAGAGCAAAAACAAAGGAAAAAGGAAGAGCACAGTGGAAGTACGGCTAAAAGAAAATTAACAAGAAGTGGTGTTAAGAGGGTAAGGTGAGATAGGCTTTTTAATGACAGCAACACTAGTACAATGAGCTGCAGCAATGCAATAGGAAAATTCTCCGTATGGCCCATCCAACTATGACACACAGTCCTCAATGTGTTTGTGAGAGAGAGAGAGAGAGAGAGAGCAGGGCAAGGATGGGCTGATTTAATCAATGTGCTGCGCTCTACAATGAAGCAACAGAGCAAAACATTACATTAGAGATCTTTTATGTTATTATGAGAAGTGTGAAAATATTTTGTTACCAGTGCCAGAACCAGCAACCGTCTTTCCTTGCAGGTTAAGTCCACATACCTGTGCTGAATGCTGTTACTCAGTGCTCCGGTCAAGTGATTATATGTCAGTTTATTCTGACACAGCCTACATACAACCATATTTTAATTGTCTAGATCAAAATCCTGCCAAACTGCGCTGGTTTTACGAGATGTCTTCTGTCACACTTTCCACTTTGCTTGTTTACAACATCCAGGCACTAGTGTGGGGAGAAGGGTGCCGTCTGCTTGGGCAACCAAAAGGTCACAGTCTGGAGTCCTGTAAAGGCTGCAAATTAATCAGTGTATTCCAGTCCCTTTTTTCCCCTGGAAGTTTGCTGTGCTTGATCTGAGAAGCACCTGTTTCAGCCGCATACTGCTGGAAGATGCAAAGAGAACCCTTTTATATCTATGTTTACATGTGCATTGACTTCACAGAAGTGTAACTCGGCTCAACTCTTTTGGGGTTGTCACTACAAGTGACACAGGAGTAATCTGATTCATTGTATAAAAAATGTTTATTATCCCAGTTTTAAGACACTTACAAAGTCAGCCTACTTTCCCTTTAAAATAATGAATGAGTTAATTAAAGAACTTATTTCTCAACAAGGTTTATAAGTCTCTGTTATTTTAATTTGAGGCTTTAAACATTTCTGTTTGCCAATGCCTGGGGCTATTCATTTCTATCTTTCACAGAACTGTATTTTTTTGGTTCCTTCTGTCTAAGTCCATTTTACCTTATTTTTATTTTCAGTTTTAGTTTATTCTTTTTTAAAACGATTTATATGTAGTGCTGTCAGGATACCAAAATCATGACCTTGATATGATACCTGCCTCAATATCTCAATACTGATACTGGAATGGTACCACAAGCCTTTCTTCTTTAATTGTCAATTTAATTTTACTAAATAGAAAACCAGACACTGCACTCAGTAGAGTGCAGATTTCCACCAAGGAAGTGTATTGAGTCATTAGTGTTCAGTCTGCTTTAGTGCACTAGTGTAGTGCGAAGGCTAATAATCCTAGGTTTGAGCTTCATCACCATGATGTGCCAGACTTACTGTTAATATAATTATGTTTATTATTTTCCTGCTCAATAAAATTATAGTTAATGTGCTGTTAAGTGTTATATTGTTTGTTTGTTTTTTCATACACGTGTTTTTGACATTAAATTAATAAATGTATTACATTAATAACTAGATTATTGTAAATAATTAAATTGAGGTCATAGTGTTATCAAAGCTTTTACATGGTATGCAGTAATCGGATGTCCCCTAAACTTCAGTTGTGATTTCTTATCGATTAAAATTTACATGCCCTGATTACCATTACTGGTAGTGTTTGAGTATAAACTGATCATTTATAACTGGTGTTGTTGATCTGCATACTTCTGAATGCCTGATTTTTAGCAGCTTTTAAGATATGGTAAAGTTAACAGTAATACTTTGAAAGTTGCATATAGAGATGTTTGCCCCACTTAAGTTAGCTGAAAAGATAAAGCCAAATTAAACAGTTATCATTGCCCTCTTGCCTCGTCAAATGAAAAAAAACGCATGTCAAAAAAAAATCACAATCGTTTTACCTGTATTTGAGATTATAGGCATTATGTAATTTTGTTAGCTATACATGAATTCTTTGGACACATCAGCATTTTGTCGGCGAGATGCTTTGCCAAGTTGGACATGTTGCCTCCCTTGGTTTGCAAAGGATTAAAACGTCTTTTACAGATGGGCCTTGTGCTGTCCGTGGGCTTTCCCTGACTGCTGACTGCCATATTTCCCTTCGTGCATCTGCTTTGTTGACAAGACGTGGACAGTAAGCAGGAGTGCTTGTATTTGCACCCATGCCGCTGGTTTTGAGGCTTTGATGGTGAGTGGAATCAGGAAGCTGAGCGCTGCGCACACACACACTGTCCCGCTGTCGCACATCAACACAGCTAAGGAAATACGGCTCTTATTAAAACACCATAATTATTAGGAAGTAATGAATTACAATGTTAATTACAAAGTATCGGTACTAATAAATGGGGTATAGTACCTTTTTTTAGCAGCAGGGTGTTGCAATACCTTTTTATACCTATATATACACACACACACACACACACACACACACACACATATATATATATATATATAGATATATATATATATATATACACATATATATATATGCATACATATATGCATACTGTACAACACTATTTACATGGTTCTTTTTATACTGCTTTGTGTTTCTGTCATAACTTTATAACTGTCCTTTTTAAATGTTATGTAAAGTGCACTGAATTGCTTTGTTGAAAGGTGCTGCACCAATAAACTTGCTTTTACTTGCCTTCAGTAGGCACAAGGAAATTTGTTATGCTATACACTTTTCACGGTGCAAGATATTGGTGAAAAAGAAGTGTTCCACCTATCTTCACTCTGCCGATGCCTCACCTTTTGCAGTCCAAAGTTTTTGCATATTTTAAAGCTAGATCCAGACTCTGTCTGAACTCCGCCTCTCTTCCAGGAACTGCTCCAAGACCAAGATCACCTGCCTTTACATCTCCTGCAAACAAACAGACGTTTTATTATTACCACCATCATCATCATCATCATCCTGTAATTATTACGAACCATTTCAGTATCAGCACTGGCTGGCTGAAATGAACAGCTGTTGACTGGACCTCAGAGCGTGGCCCGTGTTGGGCCGGACAGTTTACCGGGTGGGGTGTTGATGAGGACCACTTCCACGCCCGTAGCCTCTTTGGCCCTCTGAAGCTCATGCAGCTCGGAGTCGTAGAGCCATGCTGCCTCCACAGCCTGAAAGCCAGCCGAGGAAGCAGCGTATATTCTCTGGCTGAAGTCTGGCAGTTCCGTGAACAGCCAGGAAATATTCGCACAAAACCTCAGCGGAGCCATACTGGATCAACCACAAAGGCCAACGAACGTGCGTTCAGCCTGTGCGATGGACTTTTAACCTGCCAACAGCCAGTCCAGACCCGTCAATTTACAGTGCTCCAATGTTAAAGCGGAAACGGAGGGGGAAACCTTCAAGACAAAACTGCACATATGACCTGCAATTTAGAAAACTGCAGTTCGGCAACAGCGTTATGACAGAAATAAAGCTAAGAATATAATCAAATTAATGTACAACCATTGATATTAAAATGTTTAGGAAAAAGCGTAAATTAGACACAGACTGATGGCCAAACAAAAATTAGCTCCTTCGTTGAACGACCCTTTGCTTTACTACGTTGGGAATAGCATTTAAGAAAAATATTCGTTTTTATTTCCGCTTGCTGACATTCTTCATCTAGCTATATTAATTTGAATGTCTGCGCTTTGCAAATCGTCGCAGAAAGGGCGTAATGGTTTTATTTTGAAAATGTCAAGAGATGTAGTACGTCTTAAAGTGTCTAACTTGACCACAGTGGAGCGTTTTATTATTGTCACATGACAGCATGATCCCTGGGGTCAGTTCCGGAAAGAGGTTTAAAAAACTTTGAGCCGAACCCTGAACTCTGAGTTGATGAATCCGGATAGGAAACTCCGAGTACTCGGTTCCGGAACAGTGGATTGAATTAGTTCAGTCAACTCTGACTGAGTTCACTATGAGTTAAGCGCGTGCGTGACGACTTCAAAAAGCCATGCAGCTCTGATACCTGGAACATTTAGGCAAGACACATTTTTATTGTATAGCATAAACATAGGCAACTCAAAGTGCTTTACAGAATACAAAGCAAAAAAGTGATTAAAAACTATTAAAAAAAATAAAGCAGGTTACAGACACAGAGAGTAAAAAATTTTATTTAAAAATAAACAATCGAAAGCATACAATTAAAACAACAGCAAACAATCAAAAACACACAGCTGTTAATTAAAAGCATTTTTAAATAGGTGCTGTTAATTTTCAAAATGCGAGCAGCATGGAAGCTAAAGGCAGCTTCACTATGTTTAGTTTTAACTCTGGGAACAACCATTAATCCAGACTTTAGACGTCTGGAGGGTTTGGTCTGGATTAGGAGACCTGATAAATATCTTTGACCCAAAACCGTTCAGGGATTTGTGGACAAGCAATAGTATTTGGAAGTTGATTCTCTGAGAAACTGGAAGCCAGTATAGCAATTTAGAGAAAGAGTGGAGTAACGTTGCCGAGAGAGGATCGCTGCAACACAGGTTTATAGCCTACTAGTAGTTACTACTTCTGTATCCTCTCATGTTAGTCAGAGGGCAGACTGGACACTACAGTGACTCACTATCGCCTGAGGTTCAAAGCAGTATTACGAAATGGAACAGGTTGGGACTAGCTGGTTAGCATGCTAACTTCAGTAGATATCTCTGCAGATATATGGATGTATTTGACTTAGCATCAAAACTGTTATTTCTTCACATAAAATTAGTTAATTTTTGAATGTTTTAAACTTAAATACTTACATACTGCCCCTTTAAAATTAATCAAAAGCCACTCCATTTGTGCGGACACATCTGATCATCACTTCTATTAATCGCAAGATACACTTATCAGCCACAACATTAAAACCAGTTACTAGATTTAAGATTGAGGGCAAATGTCAGCGTAAATGGTGTAAAACCACACTGCAGTTGATTATAAGGACTTGCCCAGTAAATATAGCAAAGAAATGAAAAAATCTAGACAGCATTACTTTTCTCAAATTATTACCGACAATTTGAATAACTTCTAAGTTTCTGTTTAGTACAATGGATTAACTGGTTTATCCTCTTAGACCAATACCTGCTGAGCCCACTCTTCAGAGGAATGTAATGAATTTTTTAAAATATCCAATATTAGGAATAAGATTATGGCTTACTTTCTGGTGGGTGTGACCTCTCTTCTTCCACAATCTCAACTCAGTGAAATGTTGCCAACACTCTTTTCAACTTCTGTCGTACATAACGAAGTGAACTACAAGAAATGGTACAACAGTTATGTTTTGCAACATGCACTCTTGAACCAGTGCCTATTAAATTGTTCAAAAATGTTTTCAGCTGTTTGGTAGATGAAGTTAAGATTGTTCATGCCTTCCTAATCTCTGAAGTACACCCAACAGGTTGTAAACATGCTATTATAACACAGCGACAGCCTGTAAATGTCTGTTGTAGTCATCTAGAAGCTTCTTGCACCTGTCTGGTGGTAGTTTCTGCCAATTTTCCATTGCTATGCATTTAAGCTCTTTTACATTTGCAGGAGTCCTTTTTGCGAAGGCAAATTTCAGCTCTCTCCACAGGTTTTCAATGGGATTTACGTCATTTAGGTCATTGCAGGTCATTGCAGGTCACATTGTTGGCCAGTTTAAAACAGTCCATCTTTTCCTTTTCAACCATTCTTTTCTGCTGTTGGATGTGGGCTTTGGGTTGTCGTCCAGCTGAAAGATGAAAGACCTTTGCCTCAAAGTTTTCTGACACTGGGTAACACATTTTGCTGTAAAATGCCATGGTAATCTTCTGATTTCATCATCCCATTGATACATTCACTGCCTCCAGTATCAGAGCCAGTAAAGCAGCTCCACAGCATGATAGAACCTCCACTATGTTTTACTGTATGTAGTGTATTCTTTTCCGTATGGGCTTCATTTCGTTTCCTATAAACAAACTGATGCACTGCATTCCCAAAGAGTTCTATTTGGTTTCATCTGTCCATAGAACATGATCTCAGACAGACTGTTGCTTATCTATGAAAGCTTTTGCAAACATTAGTCTTGCCTTTTTATACCTTTCTTTCAATAGTGGTATCCTCCTTGGCCTTCACCCATGGAAGCCTAATTAGTTTAGTGTGCTGTGTATGGTACGGGCTTAAACCACCACTCCAGTTGCTCCAGGTCAGCCTGAAGATCCTTAGATGTCTTGCATGGTGTTTTTTTTTTCACAATTTGCATCAACCTTCGCAGACTTCTCTCATTGAGTTTCTTCTTAGCAGCATGTCCTAGAAGCGTCTTAACAGTTTTATGACGGTGAAATTTCTTGATAACAGGGATTTCAAGATCTTTGGCGATTGCCTTGTAGCCTTTGGAATTGTTATGTTTTTGATAAAAGCTTTTCTGATCCTCTCAGACAGCTATATTGTCTTTGCCATTGTGAAAAAGAAACTGGAAAGAATCAGCCCCTTTTTATGCAGTAAAACCATAATTCCTTGGTTAATTCAGGTCACATGAAACCTCAAAAATATAAACTATGTGATTATTTGCATAGGAAAGGTATGTTTAGAGTACAACATAACACAGAAACAGCACTGGTGACAGTTGCCAGCAATCTTCTCATGGCCTCAGACATTCAGAATCAGAAAAATTTTATTGATCCTCACAGGGAAATTGCTTTGTTAAAATTGCTCAACATGCAGTTAGGCAAGAAGAAGTAAATAAATAAAAAGTTAAAAACTACAATAAAATTTAAAAAAATAAATAAATAATCAGTAAGTGAATAGAAAAATGTACGAATGCAAATGTCCAAAAATTAATGTGCGAAGTAGAATCGCCACACCTCTTTAACATTAATATAGAGCAGGTTGAAGATCCTGTCTCCACTGATAGTATAGTGCAGTCCACAAGCTGAATGAAAGTGGGGCAAGTCTTGTTTTGGATTTTGTAGGTGCTCAAGCTTATAAATTTTGGCTACCATAAATAATTAATAATTATATTAAGTAATAGGATTGAATCCACATTTAATGCACCTCAGAGCACCACCCGTAAAAATGGTGATGCATGCTCAAAATATACCTATTGTAATGTTGTATCGCTAGGCAGGGACTCAAAAGCAAATCTTTTACTGAAGCAATGGTCAGTACATGGGCAGGCAGTCATGAACAGGCAAATAAAAACCATTTGACTAGGCAAAGGTGGGATAAAAAAAAAAAAAAACAGAGACTAAGTCATATGTAGAGAAAAAACTTTAGGAAGAATGCTGGAATACTTGTTACTGGGAATGAAGAACTCTGGCAGAGAGGGAGGGAGCATAGAGACTAAATACACTGGGAGATGGGAGACACAAGGAGACACAGGTGCAACACATTAAGGCGTGGCAGACAATCACAATAGCGGGAAAGACACAAGGGCAGGAATGGCAAGGATTGGAATGTGAAGCTCCCTCTGGTGCTGATGGCCATCTGGTCCAACCCGCACCGCATGCCCTTGGAGATGATGACTTAGGAGAGAGATTACCCTCCTGCTGCACCTCCATGTACTCCACTGGCCTCTCAGTCCCCAACTCTGTCAGCCTCAGCACACTCCAAAAAACACATGGGTGAACTCGACAAGGAAATGCCAGAAATCCAACAGAGACTCCTCCTCCAACAAGAACAATTACAGAGCCTGGGTAGAATCCTCCAACATAACATAGTCACTATGTACTTACATTCTGCTCTCCTTAAAAACAATTTGCATGTCTTAGAGATTCTTTCAGAGATTTAATGCAGAGAAACTAATTTCAGAGAAATTAGTTCCTAAGTCAACACCCTGAGTAGCAGAAGGATTCCAGCTTATATTGTTTCCCTAGACCTTGTTCAGCAAGTATATACACCACCACAATGGATTTGAAACAAAACCATCAAGGTGTGATTGAAGCATAGACTTTTAGCTTTAATTCAAGGGGGTTGACAAAAATATCACATGAACCATTTAGGAATTAAGCCATTTTTATCCATAGTCCCTCATTTTCAGAGGCTCAATAGTAATTCAAAAATGGACTGACAATCAGTTTCATGGACAGGTGTGGCATGTTCCCTCATCAATTCATGACAAATTAAGCAGATTAAAGTTCTGGAGTTGATTCCAAGTGTGGAATTTACATGTGGTAGCTGTTCATGGGAACTATCAATATGTGGTCGAAAGAGGTATTGATGCAAATGAAGGCCATCATTAGGCTGAAAAACAAACCTATCAGACAGATCGTACTAAGTTTAAAAGTTCATCTGTCAAACATGGTAAAGACAGTGTTATGGCATTGGCATGGCTGCTAATGGGACTGGGTCACTGGTATTTATTGGTGATGTGACTTCTGATAGAAGTAGTACGATGGATTCTGAAGTATATAGGGCTATACCATCTGCTCAGATTCAGCCAAATGCTGCAAAACTAAAAGGATGGTGCTTCACAGTACAGATGGATAATAACACAAAACATACTGTGAAAGAAACCCAAAAGCTTTTCAAGGCAAAGAAATGGAATATTCTTCAATGGCCAAGTCAGTCCCAATGAACCCAATTGAACATGTTTTTCCCTTACTGAAGACAAAACTGAGGGTAGAAAGATCAACCAACAAGCAGCAATTGAAGGCAGCTGCAGTAAAGGCCTGGCAAAGAATCTCAAGAGAGGAAATTTAGTATTTGGTGATGTCCATGGGTTCCAGAATTCAAGCAGACATTGACCGCAAATGATTTTCATCCAAGTATTCAAAATAATCCTTATATTAATGATTATGTTGGATTGTCCAATTACTTTTGAGCCTCTGAAAATAAGGGACTATGTATAGAATGGCTGTAAATTCTAAATGGTTAATGTGATATTTTTATTAAACCCTTGAATTACAGCTGGAAGTCTACTCTTCAATCACATCTTGATGTTTTCGTTTTAAATCCATTTGGGGGTGGACAGAGGCAAAATCACGAAAACTGTCACTGTCCAAATACTTATATACCTAACTGTATATAAACTACAAACATTACATTACTTGGTTTTCAGATTACACCTCTCTGAAGAACTATTGAATATTTTGGGTCTGGTGGAGAGTGCAAGTAAGAAGAGTTACTCTCTCAGTATTCTCTCAGTCTCATTGCTCCAGTTTTTCCATTTTGTTTTGGCATGGCTGTGTTTTATGTCTAAATTAAGCATAGAGATTAACATACCTGACACATTTTAAGAAGTCAGAAATATTTACTAGAAAGCTGTGGCAAAAACAGTGCTAGTCTGAGCCCGTCTACAACTGTTCAAAACCTTTTTTTTTTTTTTTAACTACAGTGATAATGTCTAACTGCAGGCAGTCTTTCCTGTGCATAAGTAAGTGCAGTCACCAATTCTAATCTAATTTCGAGTGGATGTCACAGTTAAATCACTGCAGTTAAGTGAGCATTGTGGTGGCAGAAAAACAGCGGAGTGGAGGGAAATAAGAAAAATGTCTTGTGCTGTTGGATGTCAGAAAGGAATACAAAAAAAGATGGCTTTCATTTTTATAGAGTACCATTGTCGTAGACGCCCATTGAAGCTAAACACAGACGTTTATGGTTGCAAGCAGTTATACAGACAGACTGCACTGATTAAATCTCTTCTGTTAATTACACAGGCAAAATCAATGATGTAGCCAAAAACGATAAATTAGTAAAAGCAGCAACCACAAAGCTGGCACTCTCAGTAGGCTATTTCATAATGGTAACACCATTGACCAACATTAGCAACATTAGTGTGTTAGCAGAAGTAGCATTTAGACAAACCAAATTTCTCAAACAGTTTAGCTATAACATCACTCAGTATTTATGCAATTATTTAATGAATGAATGGGGCATATGGTTATATCATATCTGTGATATGACATTTACTTTACACTATGACTAAGCAAAAACTTAGCTAAGCTTAGGGACCATGTAATATCATTGGCATTAAAACATAATGACTGAGGATGTTTTACAGGGGAGGTATCCATGGATCCAGAAAGTCCAGACTTTGTTCCTTCATTATTCACTTAATCACTTATTTAACTTGTTCTGGCAAACCATTAAAATAATTGGAGAAGGCATCCAGTTGATATATATTCCTATGTTGTAAATTGACACCTGACACCACTGTCACTTTCTGCCACCAGTTCGACTCCACCCACAAGACACATTCTAATTGTTTACAAACGTGTTTGTATGTGTTCCCTTTTGGTCAAACTTCACCACGTTTCAGCCATGACTGTTCTAGTAGAGACAATTTTAGATAATTTTGAGCCTATCTCAACAATTCTAGTCAGCACATGGTTAGCTAGCACAGTTCTAAAAAGTTGTAAACACATAAAAACTAAATTTTCGCTAATGACATGAAAATGCAGAACAACATTTTATACATAAAGCTTCATGATTTAAAAAGAAATATATAAAATGTATTTGTTTGAACTTTTCTTTCAAAAAAAGATCAAAAATATCTTTTTGAAACAACAAAGGAAAAATTTGCAAAAAGTATTTGAGTATAATTTTTTATAAGTTGAAATTTGAGGGTTAGGGTTCGGTACAGCCACCTCCCAATTGAAAGTACCCTATAAATAATGAGTTTATATATATATATATATATATATATATATATATATATATATATATATATATATTAACCTTACTGTTATCTCAAATATTGTTTTGGGTTTCAATAGATAACCGAAGGATCTTAGTAAACATCTAAGATTTGTACATTTAAATGCTTTTTAAATTTGTTTTTTGGTTGTGGGCCAGCAGTTTGCATTTTCGTTATGGCAGATGTATGTGTGTATATATTTGTATATGCATATAAGTAATTGATATTTTTCTAATAATAATGTATCAAATCTCAATGTGATAACAATGTGACGGTGTGAAAAGGTTTGCATGTAGTGATGAACCTACAAAGAATGATCACCAGACTCTGCAGTTCTCCTCGGCTTTACGGAGCTTTAAAGTGAGTTTTAGCTCATTGTTTATCTGTTCGGGCCCCAACTTTACTGTTCTGGTTTAGTAAATGGAGGTTTAAATTAGCAACTGTTTGCTAACAAGTTCACCAGTGCACTTGAAAGGCTAATGCAATTTATTTTTAATTTTTTTGTCAAACCCCTTTAATTGAAGCTGAAAGTCTACACCTCAAACACATCTTGATGGCTTTCTTTCAAAGACATTGTGGTGGTGTACAGAGACTAAATAACAAAAATTGTGTCACTTACCAAATACTTACAGTATATACCTAACTGTACATCTGGCATATATTCTTGGCAGTGCAATTACAAATTCTGTAGATCCACAGAACTTAGAGATATGATTCATCCTTAATTTACCCATCGTAGAATGGCAGAAAATATACCAACTGAAGTCTGTATTAAATGTTGGTATTTGGTAATGCAACACACGTACACCTTAAAACACCACTAACACTAGATTACCATGATTACGACCCTTCTCTACCTCATCCCCAACCTAAACTTATGAACTAAAATAATGGACATCCAATAGGTTTGTACAAGTAATCCCTTCATTAGGGACGGAGCCAACCACCTCTGCGGTTTGAGAGCTCAATCTCCGGAGCAAAAGTGCCAAGGTAGCATGTCCGTCATAGATTAAGGAACAGAGATGAGAGTAGAACGAGCTGGCAGTCCATGGCTTGTTAGCACACCTGCTACTGAAATCTTAATGTCCTACAACCTCCATGACACAAACATTAAGCTAACCTTACCAACCAACGGTGCTCTTAATGGTTCCCCAAGGAGCCACCATACATATTGATGATGTTGTCCTCCATCGTCTCATTCCATTCAGACATTATGTGAAGATTGAGATTTTGGATGCATTCTGAGGTCACAACCTCACTATTGATGACCCCCTTCAACAGCATCTTCTGGCTGAGGAAAAAAAATTGGTTGAATTCAGTCTCAAACCAACTGGGTTTACCACCACATTTTCTAGTCATATGTCCTTATCAAGAATACCCCATCAGTGCGATCGACCTGGGGCTCCTCCTTAGTGGTTTTAATCATCACGGAAATTGTTGCACATGTAATGTACAAGTACATTAGGAAACTACAGGCCAGACTAGATTCCCTTCTTTTTGTTTCACCACGCTTTGCAGACCAGTCTGCGACCATGCCATTAACTCCAACTCTTTCCAGGAGTAAGCCCATTAACCTCTAACCACATTTCCATTTTCCTTTTCTCTTTCTCTCTTCTTGTCTTCAGTTCTCATTTCCATGATTTTGATGTTCCGTGGTGATCAGAAGCAGCAAAGGATTGTATTGAGTTTAAAGCTGTTTTTACCTAGGACTTGAAGGACATCAAACACAAGTTAGTCAGACCTAGGCCACACACAAGTCTTTAACTTGCGGGCAAGTGAAAAGACTGTATTCACAGGATACATTTCCTGATCCAAAGGAGACAGCTGCGCAGCATATGTTGATTTTTCATACTGCCTGCAGAGGGACAAAAAGATTTTGTGGATGGATTACAGATTACACATTATTTTCCCTAACTGAGTCGACTCAACTGTTGCTGCTGCCACAGAGGAAACCAGCTCACAGTGATAGCCAGAGGAGCAAGACAAACGGCTCCGCCAGTGTTCAGTCAAGGGCCACGCTGAAGCCACACCAGGTGGATCTACACACACTTCAAGTGCTTTCTGAAGAAACTAAAAGTAAAAAGCTTTTGTCTGGGCAGAGACTTAAGTTATTATCAGTATGTACTGTAAACGTTATTGCTTGTGAACTGCTGCTATTGTTGTGAAGATTGGACCACTCTTTCCTGTGATTGCTGTAAAATACTGTTGAGTATTTACGTTGTTTTCTGCTCGTTTTGATTGTACTTGGTGCGTTAGAGTTGGTTTCTGTTCTCCCACACTGTGGGCTATGCTATTTTGCCCGCCGTTCTACTGTGTGGTAATATAGAACAGTCTATTATGTCTCCCCGTGGTGGCTAGGATCTTCATTTTGCTTTGCATGCTTCTTCTCTCTCTCCTTTTACTAACCCCTACCTACACACATCTGCTTGTAATCATAACCTTTCATACCAAGCTATCTGAGCACCTTTGATGCACAGATAGCCCCAACGCCATCTTCTTGCCAGAGACGTGTTAGATCACGCCTCCCTCTTTATTCTCTCACTCTCCCTGTTCAGATCTTGCAGTGGAGCCCACCATCTTTCCTCCTCTCTCGCTCTCCCTCTCTGAACACACACACACACACACACACACACACACACACACACACACACACACACACACACACACACACACTAACCCATTCACACACACAAGTCACATGTATTACGTGTCCACTTGTTTGCCTTTGATTGTTTGATAGTGTTGTTGCTTGTGCTAATAGGTGCTTGTTGTTGTAGCTGTAGTTGGATAACGGATGTTTGTTAATTAAGGCTAATATTGATCGGTGATTAATATTGCTACTGTTAACACCAATTTGAGACTGCATTTACAGTTTATTGGTCCCCTGTAATTATTAATTCCTATTAATAATTTTATATTTTAATAATTATCCTTGATAATTATTCCCTGACCTTAACCAAGTGGTTATTATTGACAGCAAAGTTCCCCTACCCTCAACAAGATAGTAATTTAAACCACGTAACCCTTGATCAAGTAGTTATTTTAACCCAACCCATGATCTTTTCCTAACCCTAGATGAAATGTTTTTGTGCCTACTGTGTAACCAAACCTTATTAAAGGAAGTTGAAAAGGATGTATTTTGTTGTTTAATCTGGAGGACTTCTTGCTCCATTCCATTCATGTGTCAAGAAAGATATCCCATTGTGACAGTGTTTTGTTTGGTCTTTGCTTCATTTCTAAACCTCACAACACCTCTCACTACATTGTTCACAGACATCCACATTTACACCTACGATCTTACTGACTCACACACCTCACATTCCTACTACTTATTTCTACTTATTCCAACTACTTATTTCATATTCTTTACAATAAATAATTGTGGCAATAATTTGCTGGCATTTACATTTCCCCTCCATTTTGTCATGGCAAACGGGCTGGATAATGACAATACGTCCTCTTATCCAACTGTGTTTTCCCATAGGAATGAGGTGTTGCTTGCTGATCAGGTAAAGTGATCCACTGTTTTTTTCTCAGCAAGAATCATAATGCTTGTTGACATAATGATAGAATATTTGCTGTATTTTAAGCAAACAAATTTGACTCTCATTTTTCCATTTTAAATTATTGAAGCTTTAGGATTCAGAGGAATGACTTGTAGCACTTGATTTCTCTTTGTGTCTCAGTTTCTTATTAGAATTGAAGAGCTTTTGATCCCTAAACAGGCGACAAGCATTCCCAAAAAGATGTGCTGCACAGAGACACAACTGTTTCAAAACAGAAATGATAAAAGAATGATTTCAGAAGGAACACACTGTGTACAAGGACTAAGTTTTGAAGCTGTAGTCTGTGTACCAAGCCACTGTAGCAAATTTAGAGCTAAAGGTCAACTGCAGGTTGAATATTTTCCATGCTGCTGGTAATGTCATAGCTATGGGTGTGGTTCCAGTTTCTCCGCATCTTTCTGTGTTCTCCCTGTCTGTTTTTTTTTTGTGTGTGTGTGTGTGTGTGTCGTGGTTGCAGCTTACCTGATCTGTCTCTTAGGTTTCCTCCAAACCTGTCTGCAATCATCTCATCAACTCACAGTTCAAGTACCCTGGCTCTCCTTCCACTTATTGCCAGATTGTTCAGCCAGCTCAGTGGTAGCTACTCGCTCGGCCGCTCAGTATTCTGTGTACTTGAGTTGATTTAGGATTGATTTTCCTCTTGCAACTCCCTAAACTGACATTTCCTGTGCCTAAGACTCCAGTGCCAGCTCATCGGCCATGCCAACTCCAAGTTTTCTTAACAATCCTCCTTATCTTATCCAACACTCTGTGTCTGCTTTTGGGTCCAAAGGAAAATTAGCCATAACAGAACATTCTGGACACCATGGACTCAGCAGACATGGCCTCATTCTACCAAGCCTTAGCCCCACAGGGTGCTTGGTCAGACAACATGATAAAGTCCTCTGGGAGGTGGTTGATACTCTGCAGGCTTTAACCACCGCTGTTTCCCAACTGTTCAGCCAAATCAATTAGGTCATCCCCCACTCCTCTGCTCCTCAGGTGCAGACGACCATTCTTGTCTCCCCAAAGCTCAAACTGCTCCAGCCCCAGTCTCCCGAGGGCCTTGCATCCTGACCCCGAAATGCTACTCTAGATATCTAGGGGCTTGTGGGCAGTTTCTTTTTCAGTGTTCACTCCTGTTCAAGCATCCAGCCACATATAACTCAGATAAAGTCACCCATGCTTTTATTGTGGGGTTACTCTGGTAAAGCAGCACAGTGGGCAACAATGGGGGATATGGAGTCTCCTATTTCTAATTCTTATCCTCTGTTTACTGCTGAGTTGAGGAAAGTTTTTGACCATCCTATTCAGGGTAAAGTCGCATCCAGCAGACTTCTCACTCCATGAGTTGGTGAATATTCTATTGAGTTTGGAATCCTGGCGGCAGAGAGTCGGTGGGATGAAGCTTAGTGGATAATATTAAGGATGAGTAAGGCAAGGGATAAAATAAACAGTTTAGACTCCCTTACTTCCCTGTTAACTCGCATAGACAGTTACCTTTTCGAAGGCTGTAGGGAGATAGCAGGCCGCCCACAGCCCCAACCTCTCGCTTCCACTCCGGACCAGCCCCCTGAGTCAGGTCTGACAGCCAGCCCTCTTCCAGCCCTTCCCTCATCTCATCTCCCCCAGTTTCCACTGAAGAGCCCATGCAATTGGAGAGAGCTTGCCTCTCTCCAGGAGAGCAGCAACGTCAGATGAATGCAAAGGCAATGCCTTTATTGTGGCCAGGCTGGCCATTTTCTTGCCTCCTGTCCTCTTCAGACAGAAGATTAGGCTCAGCAGTTAGTGGAGGGGTCTAGTACAGCAACCCCTTTCCCCCTCTGGCTCTGTTGGTATTTTCCTGCTCCTAACAATGTCAGTGCCCTGGATGGAAAACTTCTAGCCTACATCACTCATCGCATAGTCCCCTAAATCTCTACCTGTCAGGTAGTCACCTTGAATCTATTCAGCTGCTTGTAATTCCCTCTCGGCATTCTCCTGTAGTCCCTGGCTCAAACTTCACAACCCCCATGACCTAGACAGGTCCATTGGTTCGGTTGTTAGTTGGAGCATTTTGTGTCACTCACTCACAAACTGGACCTCAACAATGCCTACCATCTTATCTGAAATAGAGAAAACTTCAACAATGTCTTCATCTAAACCATCAACCTGTCTCTTAGACCCCATCCCAACTAGGCTGCTTCAGGAAGTTTTACCCTCTAGAACTTCTTAGAACTTCTTTATTGGATATAATCAATCAGTCTTTATTAATAGGCTATGTACCACAGTCTTTGTATTGTCTTTATATACTGTTCCAGAATGCTTCAACGCAAGTACTGACAGGAACTAGGAAAGGAGATCATATTTCTCCTGTGTTAGTTTCTCTGCATTGGCTCCCTGGTTTCAAAGTTACTAAAATTCAACTTGACACAAATGCCTTTCATAGCAATGAAACTGAGATATTTCCGTCTGAATCGAAGTGGTGGGGTGCCAGCAGATGGACATTGCCATCCATACAGCGTGGCTAAAAGGCCTAGGCACAAGATGTTTTTTAAAGGCTGGAATTTAACAGGATCAGTACGATGATAGTAACCCCTAAAGAATTTAAGAAAAAATGAAAGCAGTTAAAAGTGTTGGATTTACATATTAAAATACAACAGTATATTCAGATAAATATACAGGTAAGCAGTTAAAACCAACCAGCCTTCATACCTAAAAGACAAAACTGATTTTCAGTGCCTTCCAAAATGACCCATATGAGTGTTACAAAAACGACTGAGTGCTTGAGTTTATATGTCATGAAATCTGCAGCTCAAAATTAAATGGTATTAAGTAGCTTTTAACCTGAGTTCCATGTCACTAAAGCATAATTTTAGCAGTATAGCATGAAAGGTAAGACAGTTGATGTCAGGTTCAAACAACCTAAAACAGATATGAACACAGTAATGAGGCAGGACACAGAGTGGTGAGGTTATATACTTGCAAGGAGAACGGACAGAGAGTGCTCAGTTACAGTCTCCAACCCGCTCTGAGTTTCTCAGCCGTCTACCTCGCTCTTTTATTTCCATAGGATGGTTCTTTGTCACATAATCATATGTCGGCATAGTTGCACTATCTCATCTTAGAAGCCTTGTGCCTCCTGCTTGTCTCAGGGACGGAACTATCTGTCTCGTTTTGATTTGGGGAGTAGCTGCTTCGCAGCTGCAGATAGTCCCGTGCCCATAGCCTTCAAGAGTGCAGATAACAACAGATAATGAGCAAAGCATGGGATAACTTACATTTTTCTAACATTTCCCTCCTGTTTATCACATATTTGCTCATTTCTCATATCACTTTAACAGCCACTTCAGTAGATTTTCAGCTGTAAGATCACTTTTCATGAGAACAAATACATTTACACTCAGAGTTTAGTTAGACATAGCTCTCATCATCATCATCATCATCATCATCATCATCATCATCATCATCATCATCTCCATAGTCCCTAGGATCAGGGAACAAATCAGAGAGATGATGGTCTTCATCCTTGTCATCATCTGCATCTTTTTCACGTGGCTCCTGACCCAGGAGAGTATACGTTTGTGTGAGATCTTGTTTTATAGGTGTTATTGCAGTGAAGATGAGTCGCTGAGTGAGAGATCTAATACAGGGAATACGAGAACATCCACAGAGGGTTAGAGTAGCAGCAAAAACAGCAAGTGACACTAAGATGGAGGACACTAGAGCCTTGTATCTCCCAAACTTGTTCAGCCAGTCATCCCACATGGAGGTGTTAACGCCGGAGTGTTCCTTCATCTTCTTGTTCAGGATCCGTAATCCATCTACTGCAACAGACAAACTGCCATCTGCATCGGTGTTATTAGGAATGAACGTACAACATCGTTCCCCAAACATAGAACACACTCCTCCTTTCTCGGCTAGAATCATGTCAATGGCTATTCTGTTTTTGGAACGCCATTAGGGAGGTGGCTGTTAATTGCTGATGAACTGCTTCAAACCCTTTCTGTGTCAGATTGCCTAATTTTTGCACATTATAATGGACATAGTTGATTCTGTCAACATTTTTGTTTATAGTACACCACCAACAGACGCTAAACTCAAACCCTGCAGCTACCTGATCAACCAATTTGTATTCATCAGGCACTCCTCTTGGTACTCCTATAGCATCAATATAGGTTGGGTCTGGGCTAACATCTCTTTTTATTTTGAACAGAAGTTTCTCTCCGATCACGTTGGTGAGTAGGTCTCTCAGCGTCAGGGGACAAACATCCACTGGTAGTAAGAGCGTTACCAGTGCACACAGACCTGATGGGTCCATGGGGAAACGATCTCTGATCGCCTGTCCTCCACACCACCACCAGAGGTCACAGGTAAAATTTCCTGCAGCTACTTTGCTTGAGAAAATCGGTGGTGCTGCTTCTTGCGAGGTAAGTGGATAAATATTGTCCCATGTCTGACAGTCTGATCTTACAGTTTTATTCCACATTACATCTATTACACAGGATTGAGTCATTGGTGCTGGAACAACTTGTAGTACTGGTCTGGGACCCATACATACGACGCATGAACCTCTAGCTGAAACATTTGCTGCCTGTCTGGCCAATATCATCCAGTTGTTTGCTGACTCAGTAATCCCTGTATACGGCACTATACAGACCTTTGTTTTCTTCTTTGTTTTAACAACATAAGTGGATTCAGAGGTAGATTTTGGCCCTGGAGTAAAATCGTCTGGCCTCCCAGTTTCCTCATCGTCCTTGTGGTGACAGGGCTGAGTGGCTGTGCCATTTGGACAGAGACTAACCCATGTACAGGGGTCGGTGCCACTCTTGTGTATGCAAAACCCAAACCTGTGACATGTTGGTGAGCCATACTGTCCTGTTGCTGTTGGCTCTGTCAGTGGTTCGGCTGTGCTGTTTATGACAAAACATAATTGATTTCGAGTCCAGTTATAACTTAGTCTACGTGCCCATTCCTTAGCTTTTTCTGAGGTGCCAAACGTTCCCTCAGCCCAGGATGAATCTGTAGGTAAAATAATATTACTCCAGTCATTTCCACTAGTTTTGTAACCGTTTACATCAATATAAGCATTGTATCCTGCCCAATATTTTGTGGTATAGCCTTTAGTCATAGGCAAATCATAGAAGCACCAATCCGCTGTGCCATCCTTGCCCTACCTCCTTGCAGAGGTAGGGATCTGGTGTTGTTCCACCTATAGTGGTCAAGGTATTGCAGGGATTTGAGAATGCTCCCGTCAGAGTTTTAACATGGGCATCTGTCCCTACCCTTCTCCGCGTTCGCATAAGTTGAGGTGCTTCTGTTTGGATTTTGACTGTTTCAGTACTATTTGCGCACTTCGACGGAGGGTCCCACAAATACCATACCAGGAGAAACACTACTATAAATGATAGCAGAAATAGCCAGCACTTTACGAGGTCTGCCAACACACGCGGTCAAGTCATTGTGGGGACTGTAACTGCTATAGATTTAGCGGCTTGTAATTTCTTCTCTGAGTTTCGAGTCTACCCGACCTCTAGACAGTCAAGTCCACTCTATTGTCAGTTTTCGCTCGCTATTTCTGTTCAGTGTCCTCAGCCGCAATGACACGTTTGCAGTGTGTTAAGTGGACCCAGGTGGATCTCTCCGCTGTCTTTAATGCTGTTGGAGTTGTCAATAAAACTTGGTATGGGCCTTCCCACTTGGGCGAGTGCCAATGCTTCCTTTTAATGCTTCTGATTAGCACCCAATCGCCTGGTTTCACTAATTGTGGTACCTGCAAAGAGACAGGGGAATCGTCATCAGTTACTTTCTCTTTTTGTTTTTCTAGCATTTTGCGCATGTAATCATCAAATTCATTTCAGTGTCCGTTTCCCATTCATTTTTAAATTGTGGCAGTCTGTACGGTCTTCCAAACATCGTTTCATATGGAGTTAATCCTCCGGAACTTGTTATGTTTATGTACAATTGCACTAGGTCTAGGCATTGAGTCCATGGTCTGCCTGTTTCTTCCATACATTTCTTTAATCTATTCTTAATAGTGCCATTTGCTCTCTCCACTAAGCCTGCACTTTGAGGATGAAAAGCGCAATGGTTCTTTAGGTCAGTGTGGAACATAGTGCCTATTTTTCGTATCAACTGATTTACAAAATGAGCTCCATTATCGCTGTAAATTCTCTCAGGTATTCCATATCTTGGAATAATGTCTTTGCATAATGCCTTTGCTACTGTTAATGCATCAGGATGTTTAGTTGGAAATAGTTCAATCCATTTTGAGAATGCATCTATTATGACCAGACAAAATTTCTTTCCCTCACTTTGGTGTAGTTCAATGAAATCCATGTGTATTACTTGAAGCGGGTATTGCGGTGCAGGGAACTGTCCTTGGCGTGGACGCAGATTCCCTTGTGGGTTGTATTTAGCACAGGTTAAACATGCTCTACAATAATTCTTTGAATAGGAAATGAATCCATAGGTTGTATATATTTGGTGTATCTGTCCTACCATCCCTCCTGTTGAGACATGTGTTACACCATGGCTCAAAATTGCTGCCCATTTGTAGAGATTTTTTGGTAGGATAGGTTTATTGTTTGGTCATACATAGATGTCATCGCGTTTTTGTGCTCCGTTTTTTATCCACACTCGTTTTTCATTTTCTGGACTTTGTTGTTGCATTTCTCACAGTGTGTCAGTTGTTAATGGAGTTGATTCATCTGTTACAACATAGTTGTCGCTTTCTGCGGCTTCTTTAGCTTTTTTATCTGCTAGTGCATTTCCTAGCGAGACAGCATCTCTCCCTGCGGTATGTGCTGCACATTTGCAGATTGCCAGTGTTTTGGGTAGTTGTACTGCTTTTAGTAGTTCTTTCAATAACTCTGCATGTGTGACTGGTTTACCTGTTGAGGTAACCATACCTCTGTTTTTCCAGTATTGTGCACACGTGTGCACAGTTGCATAGGCGTACTGGCTGTCTGTATAGATAGTGACCTCTCGACCTTTCATAAGCTTGCATGCTTCTGTTAGGGCAACTAATTCCGCTGCTTGTGCAGAGAAGTGTGAGGGTAGAGTTCCTGTTTTCAGGACTGTTTTGGAGGTCACGACCGCATACCCTGTTCTTGTTTTGCCGAAGCTGTCTTTTTTGGATGAACCATCTACAAACACTATTTCACCTGTTTTCAGTGGTTGGTCTTTCAAATCACTTCTGCTTTTTGCTGAATACTATGCAAGCGCCTGACAATCGTGTTTTTCACCATCCTCAGGGAGTGGTATCAGTGTTGCTGGGTTCAGCGTTGTACATCGCTCTATTGTTAGATGTGGTTGTGAGAGCAATGTGGCCATGCACGACAGATGGCGAGCAGGTGACAGGAAAGTCATACTAGTTTGCAGTAATAGTGCTGAGACCGCATGAGGCACTTTTAATACTAGTGGGTGGAACAGTACTATTACAGCACTTGTTTCCACAGCCACAGAGGCTGCAATAACTGCTTTCACACAGTGTGGGAGTGCACAGGCCACACTGTCTAGTCTCGATGAGAAATATGCTATTGGTCTTAATTTGTCACCATGCTGCTGTGCGAGAACTGAGGTCATGAAATGACCTTTGCAGTCTAGCATCTGTATGAACGGTTTGTTGTAATCTGGTAAGGCCAACACTGTGCTAGACACTAACACTTGCTTGATTGTGCAGAAAGCTGTCTCTGCTTCTGCAGTCCACTTCAACTGAGATGTCATTTTGAGATCTTCCTCATACATCATTTTGCTCAATGGTGATGTTATTTCAGCATAATTTGGTACCCAGTTTCTACAATAATTAGTTAAGCCTAGGAAGGACATCATTTGCTTTTTAGTTTGAGGTTTAGGTGCTTGCAAGATTGCAGTCTTTCTGTCTTCTACTATAGTTCGCCCTCCTTCATTCAAATTGTGTCCTAAGTACTTAACTTCTCGTTTGCACATCTGCAATTTATTTTTGCTCACTTTGTGTCCCTCCTGTGCCAGATGTTTCAGCAGTGCCAATGTGTCTGTTTTGCATGTTTCTTCATCAGGGGAGGCTAACAACACATCATCCACATAGATGAGGATTTGGCTCTTCCCTGGAGGCGTGAATTTAGCCATACTTGCGCTCATTACTTGAGAGTAAATTGTGGGACTTTCACAGTACCCTTGTGGTAGTCTGGTGTAAGTGTATCTCTGTCCACCAAACGTAAATGCAAACCAAAATTGACTCTCTTTTGCGACTGGTATGGAGAAAAAGGCATTGCTGATATCTACCACAGTAAAAAACTGCATCTGGTCTTAATGTGTTCAGGAGGGTGTAAGGATCTGGGACACAGGGAGCTCTTTGGATTACTGCGTTGTTTACTGCTTGTAAATCTTGCACCATGCGCCATCCTACAGATGGTGCTTGCTTTCTGACTGGGAATATAGGAGTGTTACATGGGGAATCATCACACTTAATTATCACTCCTGCAGCAATTAAATCAGTTATCACTGGTTTTATGCCTTCACTTACATCTGGTTTTAAAGGATACTGTTTTACACACGGTCTGTACTCTGTCTGATTTGGTCTGATTTGTACTGGCAGTGCTCCTTTTATTAAGCCAACATCAGTGGACCCTTTTGACCACAGCCCTTCAGGAACTGCTTCCAACAGGCTTTCTTCTTCCTGTGTCAGCATTAAGTCTCATTTTGAGTCTTTTGCATTGGAGTGTAGATGCACTCCTTCTTGGACTTGAATGGTCCAGAATAGGGCTTTCCTGGTCAGACCGGTTGAGTCACTGTACCAGGTGTTTACTGATGTTGCAGTCCAATTTGTTGCTTGCTCACCCTGCTGCACTATTTTTCCCAAATCTTTCCAGGTTTTGGTTTTGTCTTTGTACAGAGAGATGTGTGGTGGCATCCACATTCTGAGCAGTTTCCCTACTCTGTCTGTTAGTGTGACGCCTGCAACTGCTGTATTCTCTGCATCTGAGTACAGATAGCTGACTGTGACTGTAGCAGGGGTAACTGCAGCCAGCTTTTTCTCGTACTCTAGGTCTGGTCCAGGTGCGTTTCGGTACCACATCGTGATATGCAATGAATCATCAGTCATTGCATTTTCAACTTTTCTGATTGCATTTTTCCCTTCTGCCATCAGAGCTGTCCCTGTTTTCTGAGGTGGTTTGTTAGGGATGTCGAGTGAGTAATAGTAATAAGGCTGACCTGTCCCTCTGAGAACAAAAATGTTCCCTTGAGCCAATTCTTCTTTTCGTACAACGGCCGTGTCCCTCTTTTGTCGGAACCAATGCAAGTTCCAGCTGCAGTAGGCCATCTCGGCCTAGGAGATTTACTGGACATTCTGGGAGCATTAGTATTGACAATTGACATGATCGCCCTTTTGGATCTCTAACCCAAGCAGGTTCTGATTGTGGTGCGTAGGACAAGCGTCCATTAGCACATCTTACTGACACCTTTTGATCACTAGGTGAGTAATTTGGAAATGGCTCTGTACAGGTTGTTCTGCATGCTCCAGAATCACATAGGAATGTAACAGGTTTACCGTTTATCAATAATGTTATTTCTGGTTTTGCATCATTAAGGGATAAAATCTCTTGAAAATTTAGCTCCACATCCTCATCACTGTCTTTCTCAAATTCTGAGGGTGACTCATTTCCTGGATCATCTATTCATGCATCTAGCCATGTGGCCTTCTTTGCCACAGTTCCAGCATTCTATTCCAGAGCGCTTATCTGTACTGCGGCCTCGGCCTCGACCTCTAAAGCCTCCTCTAAAACCTCCTCTGCCTCTTGGCCTACCTCTCCCGTGGCCTTGGTAGAATATTTTGTCTCCCTCGTCCTGATAGAAGGTTTCTACAGATGGCTTTTTGTCCTTTTTCCCTTTAGTCACTTTCTCTGCGTGTAATGCATGACTTATGTATTCCTCCAATGTCCCTGTTGATAGATTTATGTAGTGTTTCTGTACCCATCCATGTATTCCTTCTCTCGCTCCTGCATGTAGGGCATTTTTCAACTGCTGTCTGTATGCTCCTATATCATCACCATTATCTTCTAAACCGCTATGGGCTCTGAAAACTTTAGTCATCCTGACTCTGTAGTCATCAAATGACTCATCATCCTTTTGTTTAACCCTGCCTATCTCTGTGTAATTGGCTTTTCTCTGAAAACGTGTTCTGGCTCTTCTTGCTAAGCCTTCAATTCTCCACTGTAATTCTGCTGTGTCAGGGGGTAGGGGGCATCCCTGACTATCTCTAGGGTTCCAATCTCCCCTCACGTGGTGCCAATCACTGCCCATAGCAGTCATCCATACCTGCTGGACCTCATTACCATTGAGGTGGTATGATCGCCTCAGATCATCCAAGTCTTCTAAGAACTGAGTTATGTCTTCTTTGTGTGGGGTGAGACTTTGTACAGCTTTCTTTACGTCTTCTGCTGTCCATGTACGATACACTAACATTGTGGGCTGCTGATTATCTTGGCCCATTAGTGGATTTGGAACTTCAATCATCGGATACTCTTCTACAGTATCAGATGTGGGGGGTGCTGACGGAGGTGGGGATAATAGCTTCCCTAATGTTTTAGGCCACGACACGCTGGGTCCTTTTTGTGACCTCATATGTCTTGGTCCAGAGCTATATATTGGTGGAGGAGGTTCATCTGGTATATCAGGGTACAGTTTTTGCTTTGTGTCTTTAGTGGGGGTCTTTTTTGGTGTGGCCCCTGATGCAAGTCCTCCACTAGCTCCCTCGTCTTCTTCCTCCTCTTTCTCTACTCTTGTGGCATCTGCCTCCTTCTTGTCACTACATACTCATCATCTTCCTTTCTGTGAAACATAACTTCCCGTTCCTTTCCTTTTTGCTGCTCTCGCGACTCTCCCTCTCTCTCTTTTTCTCTTTGTTCTTCCTCTTTTTTTCCTCTGGCCCTCTTCTCTGCTTTTTGCTATCTTTAACCAACATTCTGTATCCTCAAAGCCTAGTTTTTTCATACGACTTTTATCATTTTGTGCGTCATGCCATATTTTCTCTTGTAAGACTGTAATCTTTTGTGTATTCAGGATTCCATCGTAACCAAATTTTCTTATCCATTTATCGAGATGTTTGGTATATTGGTGGTCACTTTTTTCCACATATTTCCAGTCTTTACACGTTAAGGCTTCTCGCGGACTCTGCTTACTGTTTCCTTTTCCCTTTTTTTTTTTTTTTTTGGATCAGTCTTTCAATACCTAGGGTATTCTATGACTGATATTCCTTAAATTGAGATAACAGAAATCCTGTTGTGGTAATCCTCAAGCTTCTACCTCCACGGAGGTGAAGGATTCTTGCCTAGTGCTTCCACAACAGTTTGTTATTTTACTCTCAATTTTATTTCATGATAGAGAATACCTAGTGGTATACTCTATCCATTCACTCCCCTTCTTTTGAAAAACAACTGTGGTCACTGTTTTATTACGGAATTTAATGAGCTCCGCCACACGTTTACGGAATTTATCGGACTCCGCCGTCCCTCTTTTACCTGTCAGTGCCTAGGATCCACAGGGTTTTGTTTAATGCCTAAAGCCGTACTACCAGTGTACTCTTTACCATTTTTCTCTGAGACCCACCTTCACGCGTTCTCTAACAGTCTACCACAGTGTTTTCCTTTCATTCCATTTAATGAAAATAACACTCACCAAACCGTAGTCCTCCTCTTGGATTCCCGTCAACCCTTAGACTCCTACTGGCGAGCTGAAGCCCAGTCCCGGAAAGGGTCTTTTTTAGGCCGAGCTTCTAAGCACGGCCTGCCGTGGCCACGGTCTTAACTGGTGTTCTGCTCCGCCCGTAGGAGTCCTCGGGTGTGTTGGGATCCGGCTCGAAGGACCAAGTAAATGTCAGGTTCAAACAACCTAAAACAGATATGAACACAGTAATGAGGCAGGACACAGAGTGGTGAGGTTATATACTTGCAAGGAGAACGGACAGAGAGTGCTCAGTTACAGTCTCCAACCCGCTCTGAGTTTCTCAGCCATCTACCTCACTCTTTTATTTCCATAGGATGGTTCTTTGTCACATAATCATATTTCGGCATAGTTGCACTATCTCATCTTAGAAGCCTTGTGCCTCCTGCTTGTCTCAGGGACGGAACTATCTGTCTCGTCTTGATTTGGGGAGTAGCTGCTTCGCAGCTGCAGATAGTCCCGTGCACATAGCCTTCAAGAGTGCAGATAACAACAGATAATGAGCAAAGCATGGGATAACTTACATTTTTCTAACAGTTGAAAAGTTAGCTGTTCCATTCCTCTAGTGTTTTTGACTTATTTACATCAGACATATTAGCCATACTTTAGTCAGAATGTCGGTTTATTTCACATTTATTTCAGAATCACTTGAATCTGTGGATTCAATCAGAAAATAACCTACTGGCACAATAAAGGGACAACTTTATGTCTTCATTTATAGGCAAAAAGCTGATGATATAATCATGGCTACAGAGCAACATGAGGAAAACACTGCCAACAACGATTCACTGACATGAAACTGAAGCTTTGTTGCAATAAATTAAGGCTCATATAATGTTAATTTTCCGTCTCTTTAGAAACGTGTAGGTAAAAATTTACAGAAGCATACAGACATGCTCTAACTACACAAAGTGGAAACAGTTGATTTGATCTGATTCAAAAACTCAAACACTAGCCTATTAAATGCAGGATTTCCACAGAAGCTGTACACATAGATCAACCTTCTCCTTTAGACAAATTTCATTCTTCATTTGGTTCATGTGGAGAAATCAGCAGGTAAACATCTTTTACCTATGTCTGTGCTATGTCTGTGCTCATGAACAAACTTTGCCATAGTTTTTAATGAGGATAAAGGGCACCACTCTCTAGCTGCTATGTATTTTACAGTACCATATATATATGTTACAGGGACAGGAATGACACAAAGCTCACTCTAGTGCAACTCATTCATTTTGTGTTGGAAAACCGTTGGAAATATGAAAATACAGTGTAGCTCAGAAGCGCTATCTATCATGTGCATTCTTGAACTCATTCATCATGTACTGACGACTTCTTCTACTTTACTGGTACTTTCTACCCTATTCTTTTACACCATGACCAAATAAACCTAATAATAATGAACACAGAAATGCAATTGGCAACTCACCCTAGCACAGTGCAGGTATAATATAAAGATGTATAACGATAATGAGACCAATAATCATAATTGAAACAGTGGGTGTTGCGCAGGATCATGGGGGCAGTAGGTGGTTTGCAGTCACAGATCCAGAATCTGCAGCACCAGGAGAGGAGAGAGACGAGAAAGCACAAAACTAAGGTAAAGAAGAGAACTCAAATTAAGAGCATCTATGCCATATGAATGCGTACAGATGGAGAGGAAAGGGAGTAGAGAGGAGCTCGGTGCATCATGGGAAGTCCCCCAGCAGTCTAGGCCTATAGCAGCATAACTAGGGGGTGGTTCAAGCCAAGCCTGAGCCAGCCCTAACTATAAGCTTTATCAAAAAAGAAGGTTTTAAGCCTACTCTTTATGTGGAGAGGGTGTCTGCCTCCCGGACCAAAACTGGAAGATGGTTCAACAGTAGAGGAGCCTGATAGCTGAAGGCTCTGCCTCCCGTTCTACTTTTGGAGACTGTAGGAACCACAAGCAAGCCTGCGTTCTGGGAGCGCAGTGTTCTAGTGAGGTAATAGGGTACTATGAGCTCTTTCAGATATGATGGTGCCTGACCATTAAGGGCTTTGTAGGTGAGGCAGAGGATTTTAAATTCTATTCTAAATTTTACAGGGAGCCAATTCAGCGAAGCTAACCTCTTATGCCTAGGCCTTTGAGCCACGCTGTATGGATGGCAATGTTTGAAGATAAATTAACTGATTGGTTTCACCAGGCTTCAATTACAATATAATTGGGTATCATCTGCATAACAATGGAAGTTTGTGGAGTGTTTCCTAATAATATTGCCTAAAGGAAGCATGTATAAGGTGAATAGAACTGTTCCAAGCCCAGAACCTTGTGGAACTCCGTGACTAACTTTTGAGTATATGGAGGATTTATCGTTAACGTGCACAAACTGAAATTGATCTGATAAATATTACTTAAAGCAGCTTAGAGTTCTTCCTTTAATGCCAATTAAATCTTCCAGTCTCTGTAAGAGGATATGATGGTCAATGTTATCAAATGTAGCACTAAGATCTAACAAGACAAATAAAGACACAAGTCCTTTGTCCGCCGCAATTAGAAGGTCATTTGTAACTTTCACCAGTGCTGTCTCTGTGCTATGATGCATTATAAATCCTTACTAAAAAATTCTAACATAAAATATTATCATGTAAAAAGTCACACAACTGGTCGGCGACAGCTTTCTCAAGGATCTTAGAGAGAAAGGGAAGGTTAGGTATGGGTCTATAGTTGGCTAAAATATCTAGATAAAGAGTATGCTTTTTAAGAAGAGGTTTAATTACAGCTTTTTTAAAAGTACTGTGGTACATAGCCTGTTAATAAAGACATATTGATTATGTCTAGTAAAGAGGTGCTGACTAGAGGGTAAAACTTCCTGAAGTAGCCTATTTGGGATGGGGTCTAAGAGAGAAGTTGATGATTTAGATGAAGACATTGCTGAAGTTAGTTGGCGAAGGATGATGGGAGAAAAACTGTCTAAGTTTATATCAGGTTGTACAGCTGTTTCTAAGGTGCCTGTGTTTGAAGATAAATCGGTGCCGGTTGAAGGCAGGTGATGGTGAATTTTGTCTCTAATAATTAGAATTTCATCATTAAAGAAACTCATGAAATTGTCACTACTGAGAGCTATACATGGATCAATGGAGCTATGACTCTGTCAGTGCTGAAAGAAACCTAGGGTTGTTTTTATTTTCCTCTATTTGAGATGAGTAATAGGGTGCTCTTGCATTACAGAGGGCCTTCTTATATGTTTTAAGACTATCATGCCAGGCTAAGCGGGATTCTTCCAGTTTGCTAGAATGTCATATCCTTTAAAGTTTTTGTGTAGTTTGCTTTAATATGCGGGTTTGAGAGTTAAACCATGGAGCTAACCTCCTTTGTTTTATTATCTTCTTTTTTAGAGGGCAATAGAGTGTCATTCTCATTAAGTCTGAAGCACTATCAACAAGATGATCAATTTGGGAGGCACTAAATTTAGCATAGGAGTCCTCTGTTATATTGAAACATGGCAATGAATTAAGTGCTGATGGCATCACTTCCTTAAATTTAGGTACAGCACTATCAGATATACATCTTGAAAAGACATTTCTGCCTAATAATGTGTGGTAACTTTCACCAATGCTGTTTCTGTGCAATGATGTGCTCTAAATCCTGACTGAAAATCTTCAAAAATACCATTCTTATGCAAATAATAGCATAATTTGTTTGCAACAGCTTTTTCAAGGATTTTAGAAATAAATAGGAGGTTGGGTATAGGTCTATAGTTGGCTAAAACATCTGGATCAAAAATAGGCTTTTTAAGTAGAGGTTTAGTTACTGCAATCTTAAAAGCCTGTGGTATGAACCCTTTTAAAAATAAATTTATCAGATCTAATATGCAAATGTTAAAGGTAAAGCATCCTTGTTAGAATAGGGTCTAAAAGACAGGTTCATGATTTAGATAGAGAAACTATTGAAGTTAGCTCAGAGAGATCAATAGGAGAGACGACTTTGCAGTCAATTCTAAGGCCACGGGCCTGGACAATACACCTGTGCAAAGGAGTTGTGGGAAGGAGGTGATGCGTTTTTTCTCTAACAGTTTCAATTTTATATGTAAAGAAGCTCATGAAGTCATCACTACTGAGAGTTAAAGGAGTAGAAGGCTCAATAAAGCTATCACTCTCTGTCAGTCTGGCTATAGTAGACAAAAGTAATCTGGGGTTGTCCTTATTTTCTTATATTAATGATGAATAATAGGAGGTTGTGGCATTAGAGAGGGCTTTTTTAAAAATGTTATTAGATTATCTTTCCAGGCTAGTCAAAAGTCCTCTAGATTGGTGGAACGCCAGTTCTTATCCAGCTTAGCGACATCTGCTTTAAAGCACACATTTGTAGAGCTAGCCTCCTCTGATTCAGTACCTTCTTTTTCAGAGGAGTAACTTTGTCAACTTTTGTATGCAGTGAGGCTGCAGCACTACCATAAAGATCATCAGTGTCTGTGGGAGTAAAGTTGAGACAGCTGTCCTCCATTGTATTGACCGATGGCATAGAAGTAAATAATAATTCTTTACTTAAATTTGGTTACAGCATTATCAGAGAGACACCTACTGTCATGGAATTTTTTCCCAAATGCTGTGTATTCAAATGTTACTAAAAAATGGTCAGACAAAAAAAAGTTTTGTGGAATTATTATTACATGTTCAATTTCTATGCCATATGTCAGAACAAGATGGAAGGTATGATTAAAACAGTGAGTGGGTTCTTTTATTATTTGAGAAAAGCCAGTTGAGTCCAATAGTGAATTATATGCAGAACTAAGGATGTTGCTGTCAACATATGTGTGAATGTTGAAATCATCCACACACAGACACAGGCTCTATGGGGTTTTGGGTGGATAACTGTTTTGATGGAAGTGCATAGAAGTATGTAAGACTGCAAATCTGCCTCCTGGTCTCAACTCTGCGTTGTCATGGTTTTGGTCCTGGATTTCTAGATAAGAGTGCTGCTCCATCCAAAGTGGGATGATTCCCATCTCTCCCACTCAGATCAAGTCTTCCGCAGAAAGTTTGCCAATTATCTACAAAGCCTACGTCATTTGCATTACACCACTTCGACAGCCAGCAGTTGAATAATGACATGAGGTTATACAGGTTGTCAATGATCAGATCAGGCAGGGGCCCAGAGAAAACTATGGAGTCTGACATTCTATTTGTATATGTACACACTGTCTTAACATTAATTTTAGTGACCTCCGATTGGCATAATCAGGTGTTGTTACCACCAATGTAATTAACAATATATAATGATAGTTTTAAAATCTTGTGCCTGACTATTATAAAATCTTCCGTAGTGTTGTTGCACCTTTACACACGTCCCCACCAACACAACCCCCTGCTGTCTTTTATGCTTCATTCCTGTTATGTTTTTTAAACCATAAGTATGAGTAGTTGAGCAGGAAAAACCATTGCCATCAGCCTCAAATTTGTTATTCAGATGTATCAGGAATTTACCAGTTACCATATCTCCCAAAAGTACTGCAGACATGTCAAGACATGCAAAATAAAAACCAATATTGACACTAATACAGTTAATGTAGCTAATTTTATAGAAGCTATTCATTGTATCAGGTTTCACTGGGTAACAAATTACTATAAATAAATATATATATATATATATATATAACACAACAAAAGTAGGTAATTTAGGCTGTTTATCTACTGTGACTACAAACACTACCACCTTGGAATAATGCTTGAACACTCCCAAGTCAGAATAAGGGGGCTTTTTCTTGTCCTACCCATCCTGCCAACATTGTATGAATACAGATGCTGATTTTGGTCTGAATGCCTATGCAGAATCTAAACTGTCATACAAACATTTTCCCTAGCAGTTACGTTTATATCATATTCTGCACCTTAGTTTATATCCAGAACCATTAGTCAGTGCCAATACAAAAGTAGTGTGTACTTCATGAAGAAAAATGGAAAGTAAGTGTTTGGAGGCTGGAATGGTAGATGGGGGGGATGTAGCCTGTCCAACTTTCATGTTACAATAAATTAAAAACCATTGTCAATGAACGTAATCTGGGGTCATATAGCAATGTCCAAAACCAACCAACCTTCCTGACTGATTTACTGATTTTTAAGTATATGACTATAGTCAAAGTGTAACAGACTTTAGTCTCTTATTGTTCTTGAGTGAGGTATAAGAGCTCAAGTCCCAGAATGCATAGAGGGCCACAAGTTTAAGGACAGTGTCCTTACACAAGCTTTTCTACTCTAGGCTCAGCACTATTGTGTCTATATGCTGGCAGATTACTGGTGAAAGGGTCCCTGAAGGCTGCCTACTACAGTGTGCTGCCTGAGCCACAGAAATGTAATAGTTTTTAATGCTTTTCCAGCAGTTGACTCCAATTCTTTTCACTTTTCAGGAGGAAGTTATTGTTTCATGAAGTTGAAAGTGCAGCACACCGCTGTTCTTTGGAAGTAGCTGTGGGCTTCTGCTCAGCTCTGGAGTTTTGGGGAGTTGTTGGTTGTGGTGCTGTTATATAGAATTGCATTGTAAAGTTTGCCCACCAGACCTGGACAAAATATTTACAGTATACATTTACCACATTGATATTGTGCTGAAGTGATCACTGATCAGTAAAACAGAAACCCCTTTACACTGTAAGACAGTCAATAAATGAATTAATAAACCCAAAAGCCCTTTGTTATACTTATTGCATGTAAAGCCAGTGAAATTTACTCACAAAAATTCCCATTTTTTGTGGGGTCTTAATTTCTCATTATACCTCGATTGTAACTGTAGTTGTTCAAAATGACGAAGTACTCCTTTAAAAAATGCCTTCCAAAAAGTTGCACAAAAAACATTCCAAATAAAACCAAAACATGGCAGAAATTGAGTTGACATTCAACAAAAAATAAGGTGAAAATAGGGCAAAAGTATAACTAACATATGGTGAAAACTTAAACCCTATCATTACAAGAAAAGTGGATTACTATCAGTAAAAAAATAAAAAACCAACCAACTGTACCATTTCAGTGAATATTCCCTTTACATAACAGGGTTATTCATCAACTTTCTTACATACATATCATTTTCATTGGTGTTGACAAAGAGTCAGAGGTCTTTTTATGGCATTATTTGAAGCTGTACTGTAAATGTTTCTGATATATTCATCATTTCTATTAGTACTAATAAAATAGCAATTATCAGATTCATTGGATCGTTACTATCTGGTCAGTAGAAAAAGTACATACTTAAACCTCAAAAGATAAATCCACAAATCTCCTAGATTTAAAAACAAAGAAAAAAATTAATCGACTTTTCGGTGGTGTGAAAAATCAAATTTTTTTTTAGAGATCTAATTCACTACGTCAGTGGTACTGAGGTTAATTTTAGCCTGTCTGTACCTTTTTAACCATGCCTGATCTAGAAAAAGAAATGTGAGAATTTTTCAAAGAAATCTATTTTGACATCTTGGAAAGAAAAAGCTCAAATGCTATTTAAGTTCCCCTTTGATTTTTACCATTCATACAACCAGAGAAATTAAACCTATAAAAACAGAGGAGATGTTTTTTAAAGATTTTGTGGCCCCCTTTCAGTAGTGAAGACTCCAATTGTGGATTGGATATCAAGCAGATTTTGTTCTAGGGTACATGACTTAACTTATGTTTTTTCTATTAATGGTTTCCAAACCTTGATGTGACATTTTATTTCAATTTTAATTTAACCTTTTTTTTTGTTCTTTTTTTTTGTCTTATTCTATCCATCCCTGCTCCTGCTCCTATTTCTGTACATCAAACTTTTATAAATCCAGAAAGCAATCATCTGTATCAGACTCCAGGAAATATTCTGTCTTCTCCTTTCATCTCAGAGCCCTTCACATATACTCCCCTTCATCTTTGTGCAGGCGATTTTGTCACTTGTTAAGGTTTCCTCTCTGAGCTTCCCTCGAGCTCTTCCCTAAAACCACTCACTGCCTCCTCATGTCACCACACATATGCAGATCATCTTACTAGACTTCCCAGCAGAGTCTACACAGCAAGTTTAATATGCTTCCCTCAGGTCGGAAGTTTTACTTGTCTACAGGTGTCACTAACAGATATGTGAGCTCTTTTATTCAACTATCTGTGTACTTTCTTGTACTGATTTTTCATTGTGGTATTGGTCTTGGATTTAATATTATTGAGCTTTCTGTAAGCCAGATTGTCCCTCAGGAACATTAAAACTTTAAAACTTTACTCTACCTGTTCCAACCTTCAGTACCAACAATCTCCGCTGGCACTGGAAACTTGAAGGAGAAACCAGAAGCAGCCCAAGATGACGAGTGGAAGTTCACGCTTTACCATAGCCCCAAAGTTTAAGTTACATTTTTGGGGACACACATCAGCTATATCTGTGTGCTCTGTAGCTAGAGAGAAAAACTGAAGTCATTAACCAGGGGGTCAGTGGATACCAAAGACCATTTTTCATCAGAGACAGGGGTAAAATCAAGTCAAGTCAGTTTGATCTATATAGCGCAAAATCATAACAGAATATCTCAGGGCACTTTTCATATAGAGCAGGTCTAGATGTACTCTTTATATTATTTACAGAGACCAATCATTCCCCCCTCGACAGCACAGCAGCAAAGAAGTTACTAAAAACACTCACAATGGCTTTATTCAAGAGTCCCAGTAAGTAGCTCCATGGAATGCAGCCACCATGGATTTTACTATTTACACCTGCTTTACACATTGTGACATGTCAAAAGAGTTTGACAAAGAGTTTGAACATTTCAGCTGTGACCCTCAAGGCTGCTTTGAGTGCCATGTTGACAGAGTGATCTCAAACCAGTGAACTGTGTCAGACATGTCATCTCTTGGCAATGCCGCAACACTCCTCAAGAAGTAGTAAATAAGTGCACATTCATTCTGTTGCGGCTCAGCTCGGACATTTTACATTACACTAATGTCCAATCATCACTAGAACGCCATTTGAGTGTGTTCATTAAACATTCAGCTGATTTCTCTTGCAGCAGGCCTGCTTATGGGCATTTGGAGGACATTCACTTTTAAACAGACTGTGGCCCATTCTCTTTGCATGTGAAATGAGATTGAGCAACCAGCTGATGGCCTGACAGTCTGTTGGCTCTGTGCAGCTCTGCCCAGGGACAGCAGTAGGAAGCCTCCATGGTCACTGAAGCAAAATGAACACAGCTGCATTTGTTCTGTGCTCTTCACAGCTGTAAATTACATGTGTCACTAAATCCTCAAACAGAATGAGGTGTTGCTGTTTATGGTTTTATGGTTCAGCTGCAGCTTCAAGTAGGTGGTCCTGCTCCCACCAGCTTAATATGACATATCAAATGAATTTATTTATTTATTATCAAATACTTGATAGCACTGCAGCAGTTTTGACTCCCGTCAAGGATTAAATCAAAATAAATCTTTGTGGATTATTTCCATTATGATTCTCCAACATGGAATAATGACACAATCCAACACAAAACCATATCACCAGGCAATTCAAGATAGCCTGCGTGTTCAAGGTCTCTACATAATTATGCTTATTTTCAAGGCCATTTTGAGAATGCTCTTCAATTTGATCAGTGTAAGGTTGAGGGAAAATCATTCCACCATACAGTAGCAAAATGAATGTATTACATATCAAATTCTGAAAATGAAAAAAAAAACATACATTTGTTGTACTACCTCTTGTTTAATAGATGTGAGTGTCTTAACTGTAATCAGTGAAAAGTTTATCCATGAATACACATGCCTTTTTATAATGATTTTGTAAGAAAGCAACATTGCAATAAAATTGACCCCCATTTCAGCTTTAAGCCAATTAAGCTTCCAAAAAAATTCGGAATCTGTTAGAGTGCAGTTATTCAGTTAACTGATCAGCTGATTGACAGAATTAAATGTCAAGTATTTATTAATCTATTAATTGTTTCACATTACAAGCCAAATATTGCCTGGTTCAAGGTTCTCAACTGTGAGGATTTGCTGCCTCTTTTTGTCTCATTTGATAGACTGAATACTTCGGGTTTTAGACTGTTGTTCAAATCAAACATGCAGTTTGAAGACATCACCTTGGACTTTAGGAAATTGTAATGAGCATTTTTTACTGTTTCTGGTATATTATGGACAAAACTATTATTTGATTAATGGGAAAGCTAATCAGCACATTTATTGATAATCATTTGATTCAGACTAGACTCAATATTTGTATACATATGAAGTTTTAAAATTTACTCTAAATCATTTTTTTTGTGCCTTCTAGAGCTTTTTTTTTTTTTTAAAGAGCTGAGAAAAGCCTGCATACCAAGAATTGGCAGCATAAGTGCCTCTCTCTTCCTTAGTTTATACCCTTGTTACTGTTCGATAATAGCGGAGCAATGAGGCTGCCTGGAGAATGCTTGAGCAAGGATACACGAGACCATCCTTAGCAGAGGTCTTGCTGGACCAACACACCACTTTCTTAGAATTTAGTGATTGGACTGATCTGATGCTACATCAGTTTTATACCGAGAAAAATAATGGACTCAACTCAGTTGTAGTATCACCCCCAGGTTTAGATTTTGTTTGTGTTCAAATTCACCATTTAGTTTAAATGATTGGATCCATTTTAACTGTAGGTCTGATTATAAAAATAAAAAGGAAGCATAACGAACTTTCATCATTTATAAAATAGTTTTCTTTTCACTTTTGGTGATTTTTCTCATTTTATCCTCCATCAAGTATAATCAGTTTTATAGTCAGATAGAGGAAAGGTTTTTCGTTTTAAAACAGTAATAATATTTTAATTACATATCGCTTCTATCAGGTTGAAAATCCCTGTGTCAGGTAGAAAGAATGACTTGACTTGAGTTATTTAAATAATTTTCACTTTCCCTAATAAAATACAGTATATGCTATATATATATATATATATATATATGTGTGTGTGTGTGTGTATGTATGTGTATATATATATATATGTGTATGTGTATAATTATATATGTACTAAATAATTTCAACAAATTAAAAGAAATTCTCATAACTTCAATAACCTCACCTGTCACAGCTGGTGGTAGGAGCACAGGCAGGGAGGACCCATCCACAGACATATAGACAGGCAGATGCACTGAAGTTTCTTTAATAGAATAAATGATGAAGACCAGGTTTACAGATAGAAAGATGGAGGGGTAGGCATGCAGGCAGGCAACAGGCGACAGGTAGCCAAGTACTGATAGCAGGCAAGCAGAGTTCATAGAATAAGCAGCAACTGACTGAGGAAAACTGGGGAAAATTGTTGCTATAAATATAGGGGAGAAAATGAGGGAAATGAGGAATAGATGTTTAGGTATTGGGAGAAGTTCCAGTGATTGGCAATTGGAAATAGGTGAGCAGGAGGAACTGGGAACTGGAGGAAATTCCATGGATATCTGCTGGGAGGGTGGAGTATGACAGGAGACAGAAGGCCAACATTAACAGGGCTGAGACAGGAATCATATATAATATGTACAACCTAACAAACCTAACCATATGCTGGACATGGCGTCAGAGTCCTGTACACTAACCACCCTTAGCTTGTGGTGGTGGAGTTCTGCAACAGATTGTATGGCCTTCACCCCCAACAAAGCACTGATCTCAACATCATAGTCAGTATGGAATTACATGATGAGACAAAAGCAAGTGAAATATACCGTAAATACGTACATACATACATATATGTGTGTTTATATATCTATATCTATTTATTATATATATATAAGAAGGTATGTCCATCTCTATGCATTATCTAAACAGGCATATGAATTACTGAAGTCAGTTTATTCAATTAAACAATAAATCTCCAAAATGTGATTAAAGCTACAATATGCAAGCTCTGGAAATCAAGCTAAAACTAGCATGAGACTGGTAAGCAAACCTCTCCACTCCTCCCACCTTCCCTCTCCCTCCTCCATTTCGCTCCACCCAGCCCTTCACCTACATCCTTGTGGTATTCGCTGTCTCAACCAATCCAGGAATCGGGAGCTTGCCAGACTATGAGTCAGTCATAGCGACGTCTTCCAGCAGCAAATTCTAGCTTGAAACCTCAGTGTGACAGGAGTGGTACACCAAAGGCGTTCACATATTGATTGACAGCTGCTGAAATGCAGCTTACAATAAATATTTCTGTCTCTCTGCTTACTACATGTCCCTCGAGCTACCTAGAACAATGAACTTCCAGGACAACGTGTGAGAAAAATTAAACCTAGTTAAACTTTTAGCCCTGACAATTTTTATTCGAAACATTGGCACATTTGAGTTTCGGTTCGTTTTTAATATTCTGACCTATATTAACCAAAGGTGGTACTGTAGTTTAGGAACAAATTCTTAGTTCTCTGTGCATCCCCATGGAACAGTAGGGATAAATGTCATTGTGATTTAAGCTTTTATCTTCTGAGCAGACACTCAGCAGCTCTAAACACTGTCATGCATTGTTCAGGGTACTGCTGACACCTTATTGTCCCATTTCCTCCTACTTCCTGTGACGACATTCCTACTGCAACCTTAAAGACGAACGCAGTCATCTCTTCTGTCTCTTACTTTGGTTTCCCTCAGATGACTCAAACCAGCAGTAGGCCATTACAACCACTGCCTGGGATACAGAAGGTTATGTCTAAAGAATAGTGACTGGCTGTCTGAACTCCCCACAATAGCACCTCACTGCCCATCTGATTTTATCTATTTTATCCCCATGTAAATAATCAGAGGTCAAGTTCAGGCCCAGGTTTAATGTCATTTCCATACATATGCATGACGTACGTACAGGGAAATTAAATGTTCCCCGTGGACCACAGTGCAACATAGAAAAGACATTAAGGATGGGTGCAAAACAACTGAAGTTGCCAGAAATGAAGAAAAATCTGTCTAGGTGCTTGGACACAACCAGAGCATTCATGCACCTTTGGATATAAACAGAGTCCATCACCACGAGCCCCACCAGACAGCAATGAGTCAGCTATGTAGCAAGGTAGCCAATCCAGTGATGCAGCAGTTGTTTTCACACTGGGTAGTCCGTTATACTCACTCTACCAATCTCCAGAAGATCTCTTGATCTTCATCATTAACGTGTACCAACTGAAATCAATCTGATAATTAGGACTTAAACCAGCTTAGTGTTGCGTGGTCACACCTGGTAGTGAGGGCTTGTTAACTACAGCAGCTAATGATTGGTACAGAGCCACACTTCCAATTCATTGAGCCTTGGCTCCATTCACTGTTTAAATACTTTTTGCATTCAGCTACTTTTTTGAATGCTGTCATTCAGCAATGCTACCATTGTGCAGCCACTCCACGGTCCACCAGGGACCAGCTGATAGTGCTAAAACTGGCTGGCATGGTGACCAGTACCATGGACATCCCCACAGAAACCAGGAGGAGGACGTACAGAGGATGTGAACTGTGGACTTCTGCTTAGGGCTATGCTTCCTTTGGACAGTCACACAGCGACCCTAGCTTCCTAGCTGTTCAGGAGCTGCCAGGGGGAGAGTAGGAGCTACGCTGGGATGGGGCTGGCTAATTACAGCAGCTAATGATTGGTATGGAGCCATGCTTCCAATTCACTGAGCCTCGCCTCCATCACTGAAAATAAACTATATTTTTTACATGTACCATCATCACTAAAGGAGGCAGAGGAATAGCTAAACATAAGACACACCGAACAAGAGAGAGCAGGAGAGTGGGAGTTGGAGAGAGAAGAAACTGTGGAAATAGCTAGAAAGTCGCTAAAAGAGGGAGAGAGGTATGAGTCCTTAAGAAGAAGTAGTGTAAGTTTAAATGTACAGTAAAGTGGGTAATTAGGCGCTGTAATGAAGAATATAGCAAAATTAACTGGGTTTGAGACAGAGCAGCAAAAAACACTAGCACTAACACAAAAACGTAGACATTTGAAAATGAAACGCTTGTCAGCATGTCAGCATGTCAGCAAGAGGCACTGGCTTGCGCAAGCCACTTTTAAAAGGGCACAAAACATAAGGTACAGGGTTCTAAGAGCATGTCAACATTTTGAAGTCTCCAACTGTAAGCTCACAACTAAACCTCTTTCGAGGGCAGTTTTAAGTGTGTGCATAAACTGCCATTATACAAGAAATTCAAATTCAAGTTTTCTTAACCAGCCTACCAAAGGGGGAGGCCAATAGTATTTTAGTGCACGTGGACTGAATGTGTATGCATCCTGTTGCAGTTACAGTCCTTTGTTTTCTTATTTTTTACAAATTATTCGCTTTCTTTTTTGTAATACTTGTTTAATTTTTACCACTTACTTATTAAGCTGCACCCTCTGTAAACATGCTAAAAGAGACAGTTTTGTACTGTTTTTTATACTGTTGCGCAGCCACTCCACGGTCCCATTTTTTACACGAGGGACCAGCTGATAGTGCTGAAGTCAGCCGGCATGGTGACCAGTACAACTGACATCCCTACAGAAATCAGGAGGAGGACAAACAGAGAATGCAGAGGAATAACAAAGAGATGAGGGAAGAGAGCTGCGTCAATACAACAGAGACTGTTTGAGAATAGGAGATAGAAGCTGCTTCTCCCTTCTATCATCATGGGCAACGTGAGATCGTTGGACAACAAAATGGATGAGCTAATGGCCCGAGTGATGGCCTTCTGTGAGTGTAGAGACATGGCTAAAGGAAGATATTACAGATCCCATCGCTACCATCAGATGGTTCGGACCGACAGGAACAAATCTGAGAGCCGAAAGAAAAAGAGGTGTTGGGCTTGCTGCTTTTTTTAACAACAGATAGTGCCACCCTGGTCACATTACTGTAAACGCCCGTCTCTGCAGCCCAGACATTGAACTGTTAGCTGTGGGGATGCATCAATAAAACATATCCAGGAATTCTCACATGCCATCTTGGTTGTTGTTTACATGCCCCCCTCCGTTAATCCACTGAATGTGTCTGACGTCACCGGGACTCTGGACCCCAGTGCTTTTTTTAAGATCTATTGCCAGTAATGTGACACTGGAGAACTTTCTCCCCACTTTCACTCAGTTTGTGGACTGCACTACAAGAGGAGACAGGACCCTGAACCTGCTGTATACTAATGTTAAAAAGGTCTAAAGTGCCATCGCCCTCACCCCACATGGCACATGAGACCATAACCTGGCCCACCTTCAGCCCAATTACAGACCACTGGTCATGCGTCAACCTGCACCCATCTAGACTGTAAAGAGGTGGTTGTGGAGAGAAAAATGCCACTCTGCAAGCCGGTATGTATGTCTCATGCCAAATGATGAGGATATAGATGGACTAACAGACTGTTTGATCATCACCTTCTGTGTGGACACACCTGTTCCAGTCAAAACTGTCTGTTGTTTTCCCAACAACAAGCCTTGGGTTACCAAAGACATCAAAGCCCTCCTGAATGAAAAGAAGTCAGGATCAGGTCAGGCCAGGGGAAAGGGAGGCAGTGAAAAGAGTCCAGACAGTTGTCAATGAATATCAGAGAAGGAAAGGAGGCCTACAGGAGCAGCCTGGAGCAGAGGATGTGGCAGAACGATGGTAGGGAGGTCTGGAGAGGTATGAGGATCATCACTGTTTACAAGGACAGCAGTCATACTGTAGATGGGAACATAAACAGAGCCAACGAGCTGAACCGTTTCTTCAATAGATTTGACATGCAGACTCAAGGTGACCACTTTGATCATGAACCACACAGCAACAATGACGCTTCCAACCTGCTGACCATCTCTGCTGACCAGGTTCTGAGGGGTTCTGAGGGTTCTGCCTGGCAAATACTGCTGGTCCAGATGGCATCATCCCAAGGGTGCTAAAGGTATGCGCCCCCCTGCTTTGTGTCATTCTCCAGCACCTCTTTAACCTCAGTTTACATCTGGAGAAGGTCCCTGTGTTGTTGACATCCTGCCTGGTTGCTGTATTGAAGAAGGCCCAGCGCAGTGCCACCAGTGACTACAGGCTGGAAGAATTGACCTCAAACATCATGTTTGAAAGGCTGGTCCTGGATTCCCTCAGTCCTTTAGTCAAGCCTTCATCGGATTCCCTCCAGTTCACTTGCCAACTTGATGTTGGAGTGGATGATGCCATCCCATACCTGCTCTACCATGCCCACATCAACCTGGACAGGCCAGGGGGTGCGACCCGAATCATCTATCATCAATCTTTGATTTCTCCAGCACCTTTAACACCATTTAACCTGTCCTGCTGGGAAAGAAGATGACTGCCATGCATGTTGATGCTCCTCTGGTGTCCTGGATCATGGATGATGGACAGCTTTGTGGACTGGTGTGAGCTGAACCAACTGCAGCTCAACATCAGCAACACAAAGGAGCTGGTGGTGGATTTCTCTTCTCTTCTTTCCATTAGGGGAGAGATGGTGGAGATGGTACAGGAGTACAAATACCTGGGTGTGCTGGGTGTACAGGAAGGGCCAGAGTCAACTGTTTTTCCAGCAGAGGCCCTGGTCCTTCAGAGTCTGTGGCGCTGTGCTGCGGATGCTTTAGTAGTCTCTGGTGGCCAGTGCCATTTTCCACACTGTGGTCTGCTGGGGCAGAAGCTTTAGGATGTTCGACACCAACACACTCAACTGATTCAGAAGGCTGGCTCAGTCCTGGGGCAGAGCTGGATCCTCTGCATGTAGTTGCAGCAAGGAAGATGTTGTCAAAACTCCTTGCCACTATGGACAATGTCTACCACCCTCTAAACTAAGTGCTCCACAGAAAACCACAGGAGGTCCTTCCTTTCTCTGGCCATCCATTAGACAATTCCTCCACATTCTGCACAACTCCATTAGTACTGTGCTGTTAAACTAGTATTAATTTACTGTTGACTCACTTTACACTTTTCATTCAGTTTACCATTGCACATTACGGTTAATTTATTGGTAAATTACTAGTAATCTACTTTGCACGATTCAATTTTATACTTGTATTTGCACATTTCTCTATTTACTTACTGTGTATTTATTTATACATCAGTATTTTGTAGTTGTTTATAGTAGTTTTTACATTTTTTCCTTATTTACTCCTTATTTCCTGTAACACTAGAAATGTTATTCAAATGTTTTATACACAGGTGAGAAATCCTGTTCCCTTTAACAGCATATCAAAGAATTTAGGAGCACCATTAAGAGGTATGATATAATCAGTCCTGTTGCAAGACATTTAAAGAAAATGAACCATCACATTTCATCTTTATTCTTTAAAGGCATAGAAGTGATTAAGTTCTATCAATAACGTGTTAATAGTTTGGGATTTTGTTTTTATCTGCAAATTTATATCCAGGGGGCATTGATGAGGACTTTGACTCACTGAGTTTTTCTAGAGGTGTTTATGAGTTATTCAATATTTCCAAATCCCTTATCCATCGTTTTTATAATGTATCTCATTGCCCTTCCTCTTTTTATCGTATTATATCTTCTGTTTATATTTCAAGGACACTTGCACTGAATACATTTAGCTCTTTGTAAAGTGTCTTTAAAGTATGGCACACAAAATAGGCCCATTTTGGATAAGGACCTCCTATATACCAGCCTGGGTATCGCTTTATAGAAGTACTTCTGTTAATGGATAAAATATGGTATAATCCATGTCAATTAATCAACACCCCCCTCAACTCTCTGCTAGTTTGGGAATCTGACACGCCTGAGGCCACATGACTGTATAACCCGCCCATCTCTGTGTGGGTGCACCATTGGCTGATATGTATGTACAATATAGGTATATGACTATATATGACTTTATTAATAAAAAAAAGTTTCATGCCCATCTTATGTTCATTCTAGAAATTTTTCCAAATTTATTAAAATCAGAAGTTGAAGTCTCTCATTCACCAAAGTAATCAGACCCTTTGCTTAGGCACTCCAAATTCTGGTCAGGTGCATCCTGTTTGATTTAATTTTCCATGAGATGTGTCTATAACCTGATTGGAGTCCACCTGTGGCAAATTGAATTGATTGGACATTGTTTATAAAGACACACCTGTGGAATTAAGGTCCCACCAGTCACACTATTTGTCAGGACAAAAAGAAAGCCATGAAGTCCAAGGAACTCTCTATAAAATTGTGGCGAGGTGTGGATCAGGGCAAGGGTATAAAACCATATTTAAAGCTGTGAGTGGTCCCAGGAATACAATGGCCTCAATAATTTTGAAATTAAAGTCTGGAACGACCAGGACTCTTCCTAGAGTTGGCTGTCCGGCCAAACTGAGTAATTGGGCAAGACCGGGATTGGTCAGGGGGGTGACCAAGAACCCAGTGGTCACTCTAACAGAGCTTCAGAAGTCCTTTGAGAAACTACTGGAAGGAAGACCATCTCAGCAGCACTCCAATAATCAGGCCTTTATGGTAGAGTGGCTAGATGGAAGCCACTTTGAGTAAAAAGGCATATGACAGCCTGCTTGGAGTTTGCTCAGTGGCAGGATCTGTGAGGAGGAATGGGATAAATTGCTCAAATCCAGGAGTGCAAAGCTTATAGAAACTTATCCAAGAAGACTCAAAGCTGTAAAATGGGCATCTACAAAGTACTGAATTAAGGTTTACTTTTACCTATGTAAATGAGAGATTTCAGTTTTTGATTTTCCATAAATTTGCAAAAATTTCTTTCATTGTTCATTGTTTTCAAATCATTATTATAGGTTACTGAGTGAAAAGTGATGAGCAAAAATGTGCAATGTGCAAATGTTTTGTCCAGTTACAATTAAATCTACAAAACGATTAAGATATATAAAAAGTGAAAGGGACTGAATACTTTCTGAAGCTGCTGTATATATCTATTTGCACCCACTTGTGTTCTTGTTTTATATCAACATACCAGCTCTATAATTGCGCTTTGTCTGAATACACCTTAAAACACATTTAAAAATGACTAAATGAGGATAGGAATAGCAGCACATATTATAGAGAGAGCAGCTTTAATTCTCACATATTCATATGTAAAATGATATTGAAACAGCATGTCACTGTAACAGATCCTGAGTCTCTTCTGAGACCATGCTTACGTTCTTAGAAAGAAATTACATGAGGGGCTTTCACTTCAATGAATGGAAGTGAGCAAAAATTAGGTACATAGAGTTATCAAAGCTTTCTGTGTATCCATTTCCGTTACAGCACATTAGCTCTGCCATTCCTGATAAACCTCCATCAGATAAAAAACAAAACAGATGTACGGGTAGGCAGTCATTGTCCATAAAAAGTGTAAATTAAGTCCAAAAAAGCCAAGGCATGCTGCTTTAAGGTACAAAATTGAAATTACATAATTGCTGCCTTAATGTCTCTACACTGGTCTTCCTTGGGCTCAAACATTCACACACTTAGAACAGCAAAGTACAAAAGTACAAACACGCGAGCTTTTTCACTGCCACATCCAGCTCCGTCATTATATCTGTACTCAACACTCTATAAACACCATGTCTGAGATGATCAGAATCATATAACTAAGTGTATATGTATCTAAGTGTGTATATGTATCTCTCCTGAACTGTTGTGCACAGCTGTCAGAGTGTGTGGGTAGTGGGTAATAGTATTTAACCGTATCTGACCTCGTTGCTTTCGGCAAGGTGCTCCAAAAGATTCCAAATTCTAGTTCATCCGGAGTAGGCTAGCTGTTATCCTTTTTCATTTAGGTTAAGCAAGTCTCCAAACTCCATTTGGAGAGGTCAGTGGCCAGAAAACATATACTTGCTGTCATATCATTGGACAGAGGTTTAGAAATAGCAAGCACTACTGTATCATTGATTGAAACTACTGGCTGGCTTATTTTGCAACCCCGCAGTTTAATTGCTCGCATTGCTACCTAAGAATCATGTACGAGTAACTGAGCAACTTATCGTATGTTCCATGCAAACATCTGAGATACAAATAATATGTGCGGAGGTAAATCCACAACATGGGTCAACATGATCTAGGATCCACCCTGAAATTAGAATGAAAGTAATTGATCTCTTTGATCTGGATCGCGACCAGGACCAACACATTCATTTTTTAAATAACAATGTGGCTGTCCTCATTTGGTTAGATGAAAGTGATGAAATTTCTACAGCTAATCCCTGCATTTTAATCCATAGATTTGAGAAAAAGGTGGATCTCTCTCTGGTATAGTGCTTGACTGGTTTTGCTCATATTTGTCTGGAAGAAAGTTTTATTAGAATAAGCGATTTTGTGTCAAGGATATCTGATATTAGTTATGGTGTTTCCAGGGGTGGGACATGAATGTATGGGGGTGGAGCTTTGTTTGTGGGCCCTCTTCCCCAGTCAATGAATAATATAATCAGTAATATAAAGACAGTATGGAAATTGCCCAAAGTATGTCTACTGAATAATACAAAATTCAAGCAATAGTTCACAGGTTATCATTTCAAGATTACTATAATCTTCCTATCATGTTTTTCTCGGACATATTACAATAATATGTCTGTGTCAGATGTGCCTCAGACACGGAAAGAGCATGAGAAAGACTTTCCACCATGCTCTTGGTGAAGGTGTCTGTCTTGCGGTATACATGCTGGCATGGGGGTCCTGCTGTGATGCGATTTGAAAAGGAAAAATTATAAGACTTAACTTTAGTTTCACAAGCTGTAGTGTCTTTCCTAAACAAAAATGTATCAACATCAATGTCAACATTACATAAATTAGTTCTTAATTACACAACAACCGTATACACACACAGTTTCTCAGAGCCCAACAGTGAAATAGAGTGTAACAATGATGTAGGAGAAAGTGAGCCACATCCAGCTTTTTACTGATGTGAAAACAATAAATGGCTTTTGAACCAAAAATCTTTGATATGAATGACTAATATCATTCTCAATTCATCAGCAGCGCCAAGTTTGAAAATTAGCTAATAAATCACCACTTTTGTTTCAGTCATAACTTTACAGCGCAAATAATCCTTATATGCAGTTGGAAAGTGTTATTTGACAGAGAAACATGAGTGTCCTGTTGATTATATGTATTTTAATGTCATGTCAGTAAAATTATATCAGCAGCAACACACTAGAGCTGGTTGAAATGATGGTAACATATCGTTAGCCACTTAACAAATTAATGCGGAAAGCATTAACATTAACCTTTGGAGGTTTCATGGTCCCACAGCACTCGTTAAAGTTACTTCTAAACTCAGTCAGGGCTGTACTGAATCCTAGATCAGAAGTAGGGCACTCTGCAGCTAATATCAATAGCTATTTGCTAATGGCACAGCTGGGACTGCTGTCGGCGGTGAAAGGAAAGTGAGCCTTTGTTTGTGAAAACCCGGTCAAGCCAGCTTCCGCTTTGAATTTGATGCTTGTCTCTTCATTGAGTTCCAATGTTTACTGATCATCTGATCATCTGTCTATGTAGTAGTTGAAAAGATGTTGAAACAACGTCCAAGCTACGACCAGATGTCTACTGAACTTTCACTTTTCAACCTTTTATAACCTTACTCAAATGTCTACAAACAAATAGACGTGTAATAGACATCCATTAAACGTCTTTCCAACATCAAATTGCTCTGTGGGTTGTGTTTCTTTGCATTACATCAACAACAAGTGGGAGCTGACTGAGCGAATGCTTTGCACTTCTGAATGGGACAGTACATCACGCAAAAAACATCGGACAACCTCATACCAGCCTCCATGGAGGCCTTGTGTAAGTACAGTCGGGATGAGTTGTGAGCGACTGTTTAGCCTATGTGTTTTATTAACATTTTGGGTGCAGGTCGGTTCACGATACTTACATTAACAAGTAAGTTGGGTCCAGATTTGATTTCGAGTTATTTCCAGGTGGTAGGTTGGTTCAAGTACCAAGCTGGGTGTGTGGCAGATAAGGGTTTACAAAGTTGGAGCCCTGCAGTACAGGTACAGGCTGCAGGGACTGTAATGCCAGCGACCACAAAGTCTGGAAGAAAGTTTTTCAGTTGGTGATGTGGGATGGAAGGCAACATAATATACCAGTGGTAAACCTCATATAACAGTAAAACCCCAACATTTTCATCTGGTCTTTGCATTTCACTGAGGCGATGGGGTTCCACAACCGCCGCAGCCAGCTGGCTGGTCAGGATTGTCCTTTATGCTGCTACTGACGGATGGGCAGTTCAAACTTTAGTTGACCAGTGTGTTGATTCAGAACCCTAAACTGCAAGTATGTCACTAAAACTTTTTTTTTTTTTTTTTGTTTTTCGTGGTTTATTATCAGCCTACTCATACAGTAACTAGCTATTTCAGTGATTAACTGTGGAGGCTGTGTTTACACTGAACTGTGTGTCCAGAAGTGATAGCTTGCTAACACTAACTCGTTAGCTTGCTGGTGAGTTTATGCATTTTAGCCTTCACGAAATACTTCCTATATATAAATAAAGGGCAGTCTTACCCTTTTCCCTTTTTTCAACTATCGTCTAGTAAGCCATCGGTTGTGAAAACCCAGTCAGCTGGTACGGGTGCTTGGAACTACCAAAAAAAGGAGCAAGAAAGACACGTACTTCAGCAATAATTGAATTTGATATAACAAGTAAAAATGACATTACAATCTATTGCACATTATATGAAATCCAATTATAATTAAAGTCTAAGTTTTTGTACTGTACTGTTTTTATTTTTTATTTTTTAAGGGAGCTCAAAAGTTAAAATATCCTCAAATATTCTTCTTTGGCCTGTCAATAGAAAACATTTTCTTCACAGGTTAAATGAAATTTCCAATGAATTCCTGTTCAGGATGATCCTGGCTATGACCATACAAATTTTCATATGGTTTTAGTGTAAACTTTTTGAGAAATTTAAAGGGAAATTAATCTTAAATTACATTATAACACATTCATAATTTCCTCATATCTGAACTATCGTTTAAAAAATCCTTATTTGGAGAAATGAGATTTCCACTGGATTCCTGTTCAAAACGACCCTGAATATGTCCATGTCAAATTTCATGTGATTTTACTGTACAGTTTTTGAGAAAATCAAAGGGAAAGTGAGCTCAAATTACAGGACAACACATTGTCACAATGTTCTTATAAGAATAATTAATAATAAGTTTCAAGTTACCTATTATGCATTTTTCTAAATTTAATATCAAATATAAGGGCATTATGAATGTGTTATAATGTAATTTGAGCTCCTTCAACGTTCTCAAAAACTGTAGAGTAAATCACATTAAATTTTACATTGACATGACCACGGTCATCTTAAACAGGAATTCATTCAAAGTTTCATATCATCTATTAAGGATTTTTTTTAGGGTCTGAGCACCGACTAATGTGAGGACCCTATTGAAACTGCTATTATTATTATTATTATTATTATTATTATTATTTGCCATCTTTAAATGCAAACATTAGGTTTTTTGGGAGCTTGAACAGAGAGCTCATGAAAGCTGGCACACAATCAGGTATATTGATATCTGATATGGGATATCAGATATGGGGCTCACTAGCACCTCCTACAAAATTTCAATGAAGTTTCATGTATGTATGAAATTTGACAGCTGCATGTTACATCCAAAGACCTACAAAAAAGCCTCCTGGAGCCATACCCTAAAACCAACAGGAAGTCAGTCATTTTGACTTCACTGTGCAATTTTGGTGTCATTTTTGCCATTTACAGTACATGAAATCCTCCTGGAGAACCAATCAGATCGACATCATATGTAGTAGGTCTAATCTAGAGACCTTCAAAATTCTAAGTTTCGTTGAACGGTGTGTCCGTGGCGGCATGGTGAAATTCTATATTTCGCCATGAGAGAGGAAGTTTTTTTAACTCAATTATACATTTTCCGATTTGCCCCAAACTACACGTGTGATAAGAGTCCTTGTTTGAAGATATCTACATGCAAATATTCAGTTATAGTCATAGCGCCATCTACTGGCATGAAGAAATGAACCCTTATATACTTTGACATACCCCTCCTAGTGGGTTGACCAGATCCACCTTGAATGTGGACAGAAAAGCCTTAAGACCTTAATGATGCTTTTGTTGAATATTGTGAGTTTTCACTGAATGCCGTTTCCATGGCAGTTAAGCGAATATTAAATTTTTTTGTCATGAAAACAGAAACTTTTGTAACTCAAATTCACATTATCAGATGAAGACTAAAATGCATAAACTCACCAGAAAGCTAGGAAGTTAGCATTAGCAAGCTATCACTTCTGGAGGCAAAGTTCAGTGTAAACAGAACAAACACAGTTAATCACTGAAATAGCTAGTTATGTGCAGGCTGATAATAAGCCACAACCCCCCCCCAAAAAACAAAAACAAAAAACAAACACACTTACAGTTTGGGTTTCTGAATCAACACACTGGTCAACTAAAGTTGGAACTGTCCGTGCTTCAGTAGCAGCATAACTGACAATCCTGACCAGCAAGCCGGTGGGTGATGGTTGCGGAACCTGGTCACTTTGGTGAAGTGCAAAAGATGTGTGCATAATCCAGAAAAATGTTGGAATTGTACTGTTGTATGAGCTCCAGTATACAAAGTATATCCATTAGCGTGTAACGTTGACTTCCTTTCACAGTACAGAAACACTTTCTTCCAGACATTGTGGTCGCTGGCATCGCAGTCCCTGCAGGCTGTACCTGTCCTGCATGGGTCCAATTTTGTAAACCTCTATCCGCCACACACCCACAAAGCTTGGTACCTGAACCAACCTATCACCTGCAAATATCTCTAAATCAAATCTGAACCCGACCTTACTTGTTAATGTAAGTATCGCAACCTGACCTGCACCTTTAACGTACCTGTTAATTAAAGAGGTACTGCACACATAAGTGCAGTACCTCTTTAATTAAGAGTTGTGTTTTTTGAGCTGTAAATTAAATGATATGACTGTACTGTGATGAAAGACATCAATGTTGGTGTTGATGTTGACATTTCTTATTAAAGTTATAAAAATTTCATGGGTTGAAAATGGCCGACACGCCATCTACTGTTATAAATCATTCTGAACTTTGCAAGGCCAATGCTGACATAGAGTCAAATGTTTGGAACTTTTTTACATCATGAAATTTATATTTAAAGAAAGAATATTAACACCCTCTATTCAGACCTCCCGCAGCACCTGTCCTTGAGTGGGAGTCTGTGAAACTGCGCTCATTCAAGATTCATCATTCACAGGAGTTTTCACTATTTTTTTGCTAACCCTCTACTTAGTATTTTTCAATTTTGGCAAAATGGTTTGGACTTGTGCTTTTTGACGGCTGTAGAAGCACCACTGGACTGCATTCTTTCCCTCCAGACCCTCATATGGCTTGGCAATAATTGCAGATGGCAGCAGGTCCCTCAATAGCAACATACTGCTATGTACATTTGCAATCGGCATTTTTCACAAGAGTGTTACTTCATGCGTGACTCCGAGAGCTCTGGCTTCTGCCATTACTGGGACTGGAGCCAGCGGCTCGAATTGATACAGCTCGGGACCACCATGGTACTCCATCACATTGATGGCCGCTTCAGGAGATTCTGGAGGGGAAAAGACCTCCACCTCAAAAGAGCCCTCTAGCATAGAAGCTTTGTGATTCTGTGTCGCTCTCAATTTTTCTCTGGCCTGGGGATGTCACTGACCAACTCTTGCCTCACATAACCACGCCCCCCGCCCCCTCTCAGCCCTTTGCCCACTTTTTAGAATTTTTCAGAATTATGGAGTGGGTGGAGTCAGGCTCAGAGCTGGGGGTGAAGTTACACTTTAAACACATACGCTAAACAGTCACTCACTTTAAAACTCGGCGAGATTGTACTTGCGCAGTGCTTCCATAATGACATGTCTGAGGTTACCTGTACTGCAGGGTTCCAATTTTGTAAACCCGTATCCGCCACACACCCAGCCTGGTACTTGAACCAGCCTACCACCTGCAAATATCTCTAAATCAAATCTGGACCCAACTTACTTGTTAATGTAAGTATTGTGAACCGACCTGCACCCAAAAGGTTAATTAAACACATAGGCTAAACAGTCGCTCACTTTAAAACTCATCTCGACTGTACTTACACAAGGGCTCCATGGAGGCTGGTATGAGGTTGTCCGCTGTTTTTTGCGTGATGTCCCATTCAGAAGTGCAAAGCATTCGCTCAGTCATCTCCCATTTGTTGTTGATGTAATGCAAAATGACACAACCCACAGAGCAATTTGATGTTGGAAAGACATTTAGTACATGTCTATTATATGTCTATTTGTCTGTAGATGTTTAGGTTAGATTAAAGTTATCCAAGGTTGAAAACTGAAAGTTTAGTAGACGTTTAGTATTAGCCTAGATGTTGTTTCAATGTCATTTCAACTATTACATAAACGTTTATCAGATTATTATTAAACATCTATTATATGAAATTAGGCGTGTACTAAACTTTCACTTTTCAATTTATTTTCACCATGGTTTGACTTGGCCGGTTAATCTATGTCTTTTATACATCGAATAAATAACATAGATGGCCTATTAAAAGGAAGTCTTTTATTTGTAAATGTATACAAATTTAAATACGGATTAAATTATTTTAAAAATATATAAATAAATTATATAAATTAAAAACATAACATTTTGCAAATATTAGAAAATGAAAATACCCAAAAATAGGAAGCAGATGAAAATAAACACTAATAACCGCCTATAATACCTCAAGAAAAAAAAAAAGTTTTGAGCTGAAGATGTACTGCAAGATATCTGTAATGGTCATAATGAACTACAGCCACATACACATGTATTCTTTACATATAATTTAATGTTTTGCGGACTGGGTTTTATGTAATAACATGTCGAACATCCCAATAACATCTTTCAACATTTGTTTAACTTTTGGTTGTGGTGCACTTGGAACCTTCAGGTATGAATGTGTGGAACTTTGAATGTGAGGCAGGGTGTTACTGGAATAGACAAGTAAAACAATAAATAAGCTTGTTAGGAGGACGTTCATTGCCATAAACTTATCATCATGATGACTCAGGTTAGCTGGCAAAAAAAAACAAAACAAAAAAACAGAATGGCAGTCTTAATAAGCCTTTTTTTCTGAAGTATGCTGGATACCAGGTGATATTATCATAGTGTATGATCGCCTAGTATATATTACAGATGGTAGAAGAGTCACTCTACAGTATTTGTATAAGGGGAAGGTACTTGAATTTATAGTCCTTTGGTAGCCCCCACCACTGGTTTGGGCTGGGGCCTCCTTGATATGGTCAGACATATAGATTTTTTAACATGTCTCTATTGGATGTCTTTAAAAATTGTTGTCCCAAAATCTGTATTGAAAAAAATAAAAGAAAAAGAAAATTACTTGTAAAAAGTAAGAAAAAAAAGAGAAGAAAAAAGAATGAAAAGAATTAATGGTAAAGTTAAAGCTTCACTTCACACTCATTGTACCATGCAAAATTTCAACATTTACAATGACTGAGTTGACATGTTTTGTTAAATGACATGCAGTCAACTATATTTTAGGATATCAAACAAGGACACACAGTGTGTGTGGCACACACTGTTATGACATTTAGGTCTTTTAAAAAATGTGGTACTTATTAATAAAAATAAAACGAATAGCACTCTATAGAGCGCATACCTCCGCCAAGGCAAAAAATGCCCTTTCTTGCAATGTTGAGGAAAATGATAAAAACTTCATGGATCCACCCCTTTAACCCGATCCACACCAATGAATACTTTCCTGGCCCATGCCCAGCCCTCCACCAAGTTTTCTGCAAATTAGTTCAGTACTTTTTGTGTAATCCTGCTGACAAAAAAACCCCAAAAAAACAAACAAACCAACAGACACGTGTTAAAACATAAATTCTTTGGTGGAGGTAACAAAATTGGTTATCAGCACAGCTTATCAACACCATGGGAATAGGCACCTGAACATCTCATGTACATTATATTTAAGTTTTTCAGCATCTACTGTAAAGACAGTCTAATAGGGCTCCATTTCCTGGTGGGATGAACAAATTGCAAATGAGCGCATGGACAATTTTTCATTGTTCTTTCAGGTTCAGTGTAACGTTATTTTCTCCGAAGGTGGCTTGATAAATCACTTAGGCGACCCACCTGCGACATTCAATGCAGGAAAACCCAGTGCACCCCAACGTTCACATGACAAACAACAGCAGTTATCGTTAGCTAGCTAGGCGACACGAGCAAGCATTCTAAACACCCACAAGAGCATTGCAAAAATACAACTTGATAATGTTCTTTAAAATCACCGTTGGTGCAGAGCCATGTGTGGCATGGCAGTGGTTCTCTATACTACGCATGTGCAGTGATTTAAATTACTGCACATTCACATTCCTCAGTTCCTTTGAGGAATTTGATGTCAGCACAAATTCTCATATCATTAGAACATACTTTCTAATTGTTACATACTTTGTTCTGCATGATGTCCTTAAATTTAAAGTATAAAACATTTTGTTTCTGTTTTGTTAGGTAAAATTTTTGTGTACACCTAACCTTATTAGACCCATATTAAACATGCATTCAATGTAACACTGTAAAGTGGGATATGCCTAAACCAGTCTGTGTATATGACAAAGAATAAACAGTTATTATATTATAGTTATACAGTTATTATATGGATACGTACAGGGAAACAAACTTTTGTTCCTCATGGACCTCAGTGCAACATAGAGCAGACATACAAACACTGCTCAATCTTGAGGTTAGGAGTAAACACTCTTATATTAGCAGCAACAACTAGGATGTAAACAAGGTCCACTGCATTTTCTTCTCTTGTAGCAAACTTGACATGTTAGTGGAATTTTGGCAAAACAGTTTAAATTTGCATTGAAATCGCCGCCATGGTAACCTGGTGCAGGTTGTAATTGTAATGTAGTTATGAACTTAAGACTGTACTGACAACGTGCCGGTAGTACTATGTTTCATTTGGGTAGTGGATAATTAGCTGCTCAGTCAAACTGCAAACACACAAATCCAGTTCTATGAAGTTGAAGAACCAGGAGCGAGCAGTGTTTATTTTGAAGTAGTTACTCCAACTGTATCTAATCAATTGTAGTTTGTGTTTTCAGACTAATAATCTTGAGTAATTTATGCCTCCCCTTAATTTTTCACAAGCTTTAATCCCTCAGGAGCTTGTAACTAGACTGTAGCCACTTGGGAAAATGAAGGATGACGGGAAAGGCAAAAGCATGGAGGAAGGAATTGTAAGGCTTTGACCAGTCTCGATGATCTATCACTTTACTTTGGCTAAGGTGTGGAATGAGCAGATAAGCATGTGTGCCTGAAGGACAGCAAGACTTAGATTAAACTTTGTCCCTGAACACATACACCCTGAGAATCAAAGACACATGAGACAACCAGAGTAAATCCATTTAAGACACACTCAACAAAGTCATATATGGTTATTAGAAAACCTTTTTTGTGATAGATGATAATTCCTGCTGTTTTTATCATTTGAGGTAACCGTTTATTATAAACTCAAGTGGCATATATTGTTTTCTTCTGCACACCGTTTACAGACACATCAAGATAGCTTAATCAGGGTCAGAATGAGTTTTAAGTTTAATTGAGACATGACACATTTATTGTGTATGTGTCATTTCACACATATTCTATGTTTGAGTGGTTCAGTTGCCTAAAGCCAACAGTACACACATCCACCTGACCTTCCTCTTGTGGCTTAAGGTATAAGGATATGGACATGTCAAACAAATAGCAGTATATTTTTGAAACAAATTATTCTTTCTTGATTTCTTGAGTTTATGGATACACAAACATACACACACACACACACACACACACACAAACATAGACACACAACCACACAAAGATCTCCTTGGATTTTCATGTCTCTAGAATTTACACATAATGGTGCCAAAAATAAAAAATAAACATCCAGTGCAGTTCTATGGATGGATGAGAGATTAGAGAGGTAACAGGAGAATGGCCAGACTGGTTGGAGCTGATAGAAAGGCTACTGAAACTCAGATCAACACTCTTTACTAATGTGGTGAGTAACAACTGCAGAAGACCACACTGGGTTCCCCTCTTGGGAACAGAAATGGGTAGAGGCTCATCAAAACCAGACAGTTGGAGACTGAAAAAAAGTAGCAGGTTTGGCAGGTTGGGTCCATGAATCCATGTCCAGACTGAGGGTGTTGGGGCAATGGTGTGGGGAATGTTTTCTCGGCATACTTAGGCCCCCTTAATGCCAGTCGATCATGGTCTGAATGCCACAGCTTATTTATATATTGTTGCTGACCATTTGTATCCTTTAATCGCCACAATTTACACATCTTCCGACAGCGACTTATATATCTAGAGTTAGTATATCTAATGATGTAGTTACTCTAGATGGCATTTCCCTGGCCTCCAATACCATCGTAGGAATCTCGAAGTTATAAAGATAAAAGATATATCCTTTATCTCACACATAAAACAAACTTCAAAGACTGCCTTTTTGCACTTATGTAACATTGCAAAAATCAGGCTATAATTTCCCAAAAAGACGTAGAAAAACTAGTCCAATCTTTTGCTACTTTTAGGCTGGATTATTGTAAATCCTTATTATCAACAAATCTCTAAATACTCTTCAGCTGATCCAGAATGCTGCAAAGCAAATGCTGACAGGGGAGGAAAAGAGATCATTTCTCCTGTGTTTCTCTGTAGCTTTCGCAGCTTCTCTGCATTGGCTCCCTGTAAAATCCAGAATAGAATTTAAAATGCTCCTCCTCACCTACAAAGCCCTTAATGGTACCTGGAATCATCTTCCAGTTTAGTTCCAGGAGACAGACACCGTCTCCACATTTAAAAGTAGGCTTAAAACCTTCCTTTTTCATAAAGCTTATAATTAGGGCTGGCTTGTCTTGAACCATCCCCTAGTTATGCTGCTGTAGGCCTAGGGGACTTCCCATAATGCCATAAGCTCCTCTCTCCTCCTCTTCCTCTCCATCAGCACGCATTCATATGGCGTCAGTGCTCGTTATCAAGTTGACTTCTTCTTCTCTCCCGTAGTTTTGTGCTTTCTCGTCTCTCTCTTCTCTCTTCCTGTTGCTTTCTGCAGGTACTTCTGCCTCTGGTGCTGCAGAGTCTGGATCTATGGCTGCAAACCACCTTCTACTCCCATGATCCTGCTCAACACCCACAGTTACAATTATTATTATTATTATTATTGTTATTATTATATTTAGTCTGTATTATATTTAGCAGTAATTCTAAAATTAAATCTACGGAAAGTGTGGTCTGAATACATTCTGAAGCTCTCTCTCTCTATCTCACTATATATATATATATAGTAAGAGAATGTACCATTCAGCCACAACATTAAAACCAGTAACTGTCTAGATGGGTGACAAAAGGAAAAGCCTAAAAAATGAGTGTGACCGTGGGGTCATCTGGAGGGAATGACAGGTATAGTCCGGTGTTGTCTGTGTAGCAGTGATATGAGAAGCCGTATGAGTGGATAAATTGAACCAAGAAGGTAGTGTATATTGCAAAGAGGAGGGGCCCCAGCACCGAGCCTCTTCTGGTAAGATTGGTTACGTTTTTTGAGTTAAACTTGGATTGACCTCTGTTACACACTAAATTACTTGGCAATTAGAAGAATTTCGAAAACATGGCCTATCTTCTGCCTGACATGGCTGCAACCTGGGAGCTTTGGTCTGTGTGTTTGCAAGTAGGATGAGAGGGTGTTCCCATTTGTCCCTCTTGAGTTGTTCTGGTTCCCTGTCCAGCGGGTGTCTCAATCAGTGCGCAAGGAGTGTGGTGGAAATTTCTTGTCTGTCCATTGAAAACACGGAAAAACATGAAAAAAATCTGTGTTTCTATAGTATTCCTTCCCAGGTTAAGGTCCCAGATGAGGGCACCTAGATTCCAAAGCAAGCTTACACAATTGTCTCTTTTAATGTCTTTACACAAATGTGAGAATTTGACAGTATTTCTGGATTCATTTTTTAATCTGACTAAATTGTGTGAAATGGAAGATATCGATATGCAAAGGGACTGCAACAGACTGAGTGAGGTGAGCACTTCTGAATCTCAGACCATTAACATGCAAAACCTGCTCCAAGAGCTGAGCTTTGATAATCAGAGATATAACTGCAAGGGAAACAACAACAGCACTTCAAACTCTCCTTTTCCTCAAAAAGCAGTGGACAAACATTTTCGGTAACACTTTATAATACAGCTTAAAATTTACAGTGTAATTTAGTTGTATGAATCAGGCACCAATAAAATACTTATCTTGTTCTTACTGGTACTTAAATGTATGTACTGTAATGGAAAGTTTTAATACAATTCACATTTTACTATTCACCCATTAAGCCAAATGAATTCACCAAACATTCAACATATGATTACTAATTACGGACAATACACATGCGTATTTACGGGTTGAGGAATGTGGTACCTAGCGACAGGCAGCTTATGGGCATGAGCAGCCAACGATGGGACAGTTAATCAAGTAATGAATATGGCTAGGATGGACCGCAAAAGATCCTCACCAGTGGTAAATGCAAAATGCACAGTAGAGCTGGTATCAAAAATATTACACAATTCCTGACCTCAAGAGACACAAAAGAAAATCCATATTTGACTCAAATTAATTTTTAGTGTCAGACACATCCGAAATTCCTGAATTGAGTGAGGCTCCAAATTGCCTATATGCCCTAAACAAATATGATGTTGGACTAATGAAGAGTGTAGAACCTATTGTGATCGCACCAAAATCCTCATACAGACCTTGTCAAAACAAATATCCACTAAAACAGGAAGCTGTAGTGCGCATCACATCTGTCTTTAACTCCTTCCTCAAAGCCGGAGTTATTGCGCCATGTGAAACCTCTCCTGCATGCACACCGATTTTCCCTGTCAAAAAGGTTAGAGATGTTGGCCAGCCAGACAAATACCACTTTGTGCTGAAACTGCAGCACTAGCTATCTATCTATTCACCAACAAAAGAAGTGTGCACGCGAAATACATTGGCTCTATTGAAACATTGGCTGAAAAAAGCCATAAAGCAAGCTTGTCAAAACTCCAATGGGCTTCTCAAAATGTCCCTTTTCTAGGTCAAGTGATCACGACAGAGTTGAAATCATCCCAAAACCTGAAACAAAGAAACAGGTAATGAGTTTTTTGGGTATGACATCCTAACGTAGACAATGGATTCCAAATTATGCAGAAATTGAGGCACCATCAGTGGCTATTGCTTATGGACAAGGCCTCACAGCAAATGACAAAGTTGAATGGACACCAGAATCATCTGATACATTTGAGGGCCTAAAAACAGCACTGGAAGCCACACCAACATCAGGCTTTCCTGACCTGAGGAGACCATTTACCCAGACCATGGACGAGAAGAATGGCTAAATGACTTCAGTACTTTTACAAGAATATGGGGGCAGACTAAGACCTGTAATTTATTTTTCATCCAAACTTGACCATGTAGCTGCAGGCTTGCCAAGATGTCTCAGAGCTGCAGCAGCACCTGAGAAGATTGTTCTAGCTTCGCGCGACATTGTGGGTTCCTCTGACTTGACTCTGCTGGAACCATATGCTGTCTCACTAATCTTATTGAAACAAAAAACATCACATCTGTCAGCAGCCAGATGTTTTGTTAGAAATGCCTAACATCACTGTGAAAAGATGTACTATTCTTAACCCTGCAACTCTTCTTCCCACTCCAGAAGATGGTCAGCTACATGATTGTGTTGCTGCCATAACTGAAGTGTCTTCACCCAGACCTGATTTGCAGGAAACGTCCCTTGTGAACCCTGATATGGAACTGTTTTTGGATGGATCAGCTACTTGCAATCCAAAGACAGAAAAGAATCAAGCAGCTTATGCTGTTGTGATTCTGTTTGTCACACTCCTTGCAGATCCACTACCTGCCAACGATTCTGCGCAAGCAGCAGAACTCAAACCATTGATTGAAGCATTCAAACTGGCAACAGGTAAAATAGCAACAATTTAAACTTACAGCAGATATTCCTTTGGTGTTGTTCATGATTATGGCACACTGTGGAAACAGAAACTTTTTAACCTCATGTGGGTAAACCCATTGCACATCGCCAACTTGTCTCTGCATTGCTTGATAACATCCAGCTCCCAAAACACTTTGCTGTATGTAAATGTTAGGCTCACACGAACAACATTGACCGTATTTTACAGGGGAATGCAAAAGAAGATACAGCTTCCAAGCATGATGCAAAACAGAAAATTATTGCTCATTGTGTTTCTCTCCCTGATAACACACCCTTGACTCCCACAGCTGACTTTCAGGAAATAGAGCAGAGAGCCTCTGCTCTATTGATAAGACACTCTGGAAAAGAAATGGCTTGCACACACACTGATGGTGTACGGTTTCGACCAAACAACAAACCCTGTTTACCTAACTATCTTTTTCCTCACTGTGCTATGTTGACAAATGGGAAGGACCATATGTGGAAAGGGGGGATGTTGAATGAGATTCAAAGATATTGGTTCACAAAAGGATTCTCAAACTTCTCCAAAAAAGTTTGTCAAAATTGTGTGATTTGTGCTACTAATAATATATGCAGAGGTATCCAGACAGACCTAGCAGCTCACCCAGCCCCAGATAAACCATTTGATCGTCTACAAATGGATTTCATTGAGTTAACACCAACTGAAAGGAAAAAGTACTGTCTTGTCTTCGGTGAAATGTTTTCTAAATGGGCTGATGCTTTCTAAATAGCTAAAAAGGATGCAGCAGCAGTAGCTAAGGCTTTAGTTACTGAGATCATTCTGAGATTGGGGAATTCCAGGTAAAGTCAGCAGTAGTGGTTTAAGTCCTTTGAGACCCTGTTTGGCAGACCATTGAACCTGTTAAAAGGCAACTCCCAAGCACCAGCCAATGTGAAGATGAAATGTTGCATTATTATGCAAACCTGTCCTCTGTGCTTTGTGATATTCACAAGCAGGTGAAAGGAGCCCTACCAACACCAGCTGATACACCATTGCGTGACCTGAAACCTGGCGATTAGATTGTGGTGAAGGACCTGAGGAGGAAAAACTCGAAGGCTTGAAGGTGGAATGTACCATACCAAGTACTACTGACGACTGAGACCACAGTGAAGGTTGTAGAGAGCCATATGGGTACACGCTAGCCACTGCAAGAGAGGTCCTGATCCAAGTGCACATCTTCCTCACTGAAACCACCTCACTCCCGAGCTTGTCTCGCGAGCTTCAACAACACACACTTGCAGATTAGGTTGCCAAAGTGGTGAATAGGTGACGGTACAATGGCACCACGGGATAGCCAAGGCTATGGTACCCATTGATACGACTGGGAGGTGGGCTGCGAGGGGGAACTTGCATCCTCGTCCTTGCCTTCATCATCTTATTCCCCATTATTCTGCTTTGTGACGACATCCCGAAACTACAAAATTATATAACTAAAGCAACCATCCCATCACATGATCTCAAATTTTGTGTTTGATTTAAATGAGCATTGAAATGCTTAAATGGGGGAAATGAAATGTAAAATTGTAATGCTATTCACATTTTACTATTCACCTGTTAAGCTGTAGTTATATTATCTATGGAATGCACTGATTGCTCACTTTTCAGTTAAAAAAGTACAGTCTGAACCTCAGGGATAGTTGGTACAAGGCAGTAGTCCTTGATTCCTGAGCTGCAATCTCTCTCACCAATTAATTATGGAACAAAGTATGTGTGTGTGTTTTATCTCTTTGAACAGTTACACAGCAACCCCTCCCTTCTGTACTCATTAAATGGTATGAAGGCTCTACAAATTTTTGTGCTTTTTGTTCACTGTCATACATTGCTGATTGCTGTGCATTGCGAATTGCTGTGTGACCTTTGATCTCTGTATGCTTGAGCATCTGAAGATGCTGGATTAAATTTACAGAAAGACAAGAGTTGATTCTAAGTGCTTTACTGAACAGAAATTGCCACCACAGTACAGTGAAGGAAAACAAGACCGTTATGGTTGAATATGGTTGAACAATGGGGTAACAGCATTTTAGAGGAAAGGAGAACCTACATGGCACATGACTGGGAAATAAAACTGAAGTTTGGGAAGAATGGTGTTAACCTTTTTTGTTATTGTGTAACAAAAATTTGGTGAAAAGCCAACCATTATATTAAAGCAAGTATACCTGGCTCTTACTGTGTTATGTGAAATACGGGTTGAATTTTCTCTTATTAACGAACATTATCACAGTGTGTGGGAGAAAATACAAAATAAAAGATGGGACCTTAAATTTTACAGGTGTGTCATCAGTGGGTAGTAGTACTACAGTAGTAGTTACATTCACAAGTCAGGGATTTATCTATGTCATGTCTTCTACCTCATTGTATGATTTCAAATAAGGACAGGTCAAGATATGGGTCTTTACTTTAGAAGCTTTGTTCCTAGCAGGCACGTTTGTCCAGTATTGTAGTAGCTCATAACAGGTATGCTGGAGTAAAAAACACAAATGTACCTCTGTCAAGTGCACAGCTATGAAAGGTTTCTATTGTCATTTGAGGAGTAAAACTATAACATAAGGAAGTTGTGGTAACTTACAGATGCTAGTGGATCAAACATGGTTAATCTTTAATAAGGAACCTAGTAATAGTTATTTTAAGTATTTTAATTTCACTCTAAGAAGCAGTTATGCTTCTTAGAGTATAATAACACATTTCTTAGAGTTTTTAGAGTGTAATAGTTAAAAAAAAAAAAGGTAATTTATTTCCCCCAGAAATTATGTTTCCCAATACTATACCCTCTACTTACAAAAATACTTGCAGTATAATTTATTTCTCCTTCATAAAAATGCCCAGTTATTACTCCCTTGTTCCCTTGGTCTTATTTGCTTCCACTACACCTACATTTAAGTACCAGTAGGAACCGGTCAGTATTTCATTGGTACCAGATTTATATACAGTGAAATTATGCAATAAATCAAAGACTGTATTATAAAGTGTTACCACATTTCCCAATTGTGAGTTTATGCTCAGAGCTCTTCTGACAATACATATAGTAAGATAGATGGCAAAAACATTCTTAAAAAGAAGAAATGCACTGGCGAACTCAGCAAAACCAAAAGGCCTGGAAGACCACGAAAGACAACTAAAGTAGATGATCACAGAATTCTTTCCTTTGTGAAGAAAACCCCCTTCACAATGTCTAGCCAGGTCAAGAAAAACTAAGGGTATCACTGTTAAAGTCTACAATAAAGAGACGCCTTCATGAATGTAAATACAGAGGGTTTACCACAAGGTACAAACCACTGGTAACACTCAAGAACAGAAAGGCTGAAAGTCATGTAAAAAGCCTGCCCAGTTCTGGAACTACATCCTTTGGACAGAAAGGAAAGAATGAAACAAAGATTAACTTGTACTGGAATGATGGGAAGAGAAGAGTATTGAAAAGGAAAGGAATTATGGAGGCAACTGTGCTCTTGGAAACCTTCAAAGCAGGTTGCAGTTTTTTTTTGTAGCCTTTCCCAGATATATGCCTTGGCACAGTCCTGTCTCTGAGCTCGGCAGGCATTTCCTTCGACCTCATAGCCTGTTTTTTGTTCTGATATGCATTGTCAGCTGTGAAACCTTATATAGACACGTGCGTGCCTTTCCAAATGGCATCCAATCAATAGAATTGACTCCAATCAAAATGTAGGAACATCTCAAAGATGATCAAGAGAAATGGGATTCACCTGAGCTACATTTTAAATGTCATAGGACATTAATCACATCTTGATGGCTTCGTTTCAAACACATTGTGGTGGTGTTCAGAGGCAAAATTCTGAAAATTGTGCCACTCTCCAAATACTTATATACATAACTGTATATACAGTATATACAAACTTGTGAAAAATTAAATGAGAAAACATTCTACAAGTCTCAGTCTCAGGCTCAGGAACTCTACTGGATGGATGGAACAACCATTCTTCCAAAAGATATATTTGGTGTTTTGATAATGGTGGTGGAGAGCGCTGTCTAACATGTTGGTCCAAAATCTCCTATAGGTGTTCAACTGGGTTGAGATCTGGTGAATGTGAAGGCCATAGCATATCATTCACATCATTTTCATGCTCATCAAAACATTCAGTGGCCTCTCATGCCCTCTGGATGGGAGCACTGACATCCTGGAAGATGCCACTTCCATCAGGATAGAAGTGTTTCATCATAGGATAAAGGTGATCCCTCAGAACAACTTTGTTTTGATTTGCAGTGACTCTTCTCTCTAAGGAGACAAGAGGACATAAACCATGTCAGCAACCCCCCTGATTAGTTTCACCTATTCCCTCTTTCCATTGCCCTCCTTGTGTATTTAAGTCTTTGTATTCCCTTCACTCTTTGTGAGTTCATCTGTTTTGTTCCTGGTTGTGTTTCCGAGTATTCCTTGTGCATGTATTTTCCTGTAGCCTGCTTACTTGGATACCTACCTGCCATCTTGTCCATCTGTTTGACTGTCAGCCTGTCTTGTCATTTATTAAAAGATCATTCACTGCATCAGCTTGCCTGTGTATCTGCATTTGGGTCCTTTCCCTACAATATTAGAATCAAGTGGGAATGCTCTATCTATCTATCTATCTATCTATATATATATATATATATATATTTAATATTCCACAGCCATGAAAACCAGTATTCCTAGAGGACCTGACCAGCAGAGATACTGGGCTAGAACTGCTCAGCCCCACACACACACACACACACACACACACAAACAACTTACTGATTCGGTACATGTTTGTCGGAGTCAGTGAATAATTTTTATTTCAAAGACTGTTAACGTAGACAATTCATTCGCCAAGCAATAACACAATGCAACCATAACAGAACAGTAATTGAACACCTTATTAATATTGATGCAACATTGCTAGAACTTTAGATATTTAATTATTAGTTAAGCGTTTAACACAAAAATGCAGCTAATGTGCTTCATCAGGACTATGTAAGGATGAAGTGGTTTCACCAGATCTGACTGCTGGAAAAATAAGCGAATATTGAAGCAGCTGTTAAATTGAAAAACAGGCTGAGGAACTGTAACATGAGTCTGAATGAATTGAATGATAATCCAAAATTGTTATAAAGCCAACTGATAAATGAGGAGCTGTGGTAATACAAAACACAAAGGACCATGTAACTGAAGCCTTAAGATAGTTAAGTAATACCAATTTTTACAGACCATTGCTGCAATACCCTCTGGGGACATACATGGCAGAGAGAGAAATGGAATTTTGGCCAATGCATTGGAGAACAAGTGGATAACTAAGAGTCAATAAGAAGTTTTGAAGATAACACGTCTTATTACTCCTGCTTTCTACTTGTTGCCAAAGATACAAAAAATTTTGAAAATCTATCCCTATTGTAGCAAGTAACAATTCGCTGTCTGACCCTATAAGCCAATTTGTGCACTACTTCATTAAAGACATTGTAAAGATAATACAAACATATGTGGCAGATGCTGGAGATATTCTAAAATTGGTTGCGGACATCTTAATGCCTGAAGACTCCTTTTTGGTATCTTTTGAGGTGGAGAGTCTTTACACTAACAATCCACATGATGCTGGATTAGAAGCAGTGAACTTTTACCTTGAATTTAGGAGAGATTTACTATCAGCGGAACTGCTTATGTCACTCACTAAGTTTACCTTCAAATCTAACTACTTCAGGTTTGACAACAAATATTACCTGCAATCTGAAGGGATGAGTTTGGGGTTGCTAATCGCCCCTAATTATGCCAATTTGTTCATGATTTCGTGGGAAGACAGACACATAATCATCAACAACCCCTTTGCTAATCACATCTTGTTTTTTAAAAGGTACATTGATGATATTTTCATGGGGTTTACAGGTTTTTAGGGCATTTAGTGACTATATAAATGGCAATTTGCATTTAATATATAATACAGTCGTGAAAATTTTCATTTTTTCGATCTTTTGATTACTGTTATTGAAAATAGAAGATTGGAGACATCTATTTATCAAAAAGAAACTGAAAGAAACACCATTTTACATTCTATAAGTTTCCACCTTGACCATAATATTAGCAACATCCCCTATGGTTAATTTGTGAAATTGAGAAGAATATGTATTAAAGAAAAGTTATCAAACTAAGGCTAAAGAAATGTCTCAATGGGGATATGACCAGAAACTTATTAATAAAGCTATTGAAAAAGCCAACAGAAGAGATGATGAAGGATTTTTGAATCCTCCGTTAGAAGACGCACCACAAACAGAATAACTTTTGTATGTGAATTTTGTGCAGCGTCTATGCAAATTAAACAGATTATAAAGAAACATTGGAAAATCCTAGTATGTGACCCAAGTTTGAATCTCTTGTCATTCTCTAAACCTCGTTTTTGCTTCAAGAGAAGCAGAAATTTCAGAGATATAGTTCTCAGTTCTATGTATAAGGAACCTATACAAACTAATTTCTTTTCTCAACAAGTAAAATCTTGAAATGCCCATGTGGCTTAATGTATGTAGGCCAAAAAAAAAAAAATGCAATGTCAAACTGAGAGTTGCTGAGCATAAGGCTGCTGTTAGAAATGGAAACATGGATTATGCCATTGCTAGTCACTTAAAAGAGAAAAACCACTGGTCGGCTACTTCCCTCATCTGTATGATTGCTTTGATCAGTTCAAACTTTAGATTTGTGAAGACTACATCAGATGAAGCTACAGTATTAGGCAAATGCATATTTTGTTTCAGGGCAGAATGAAATTATACTTCCAGTCTGTTTCCTTTGCCTTTTCATTCATCTTGACAGAAGATTAATGGCTCTGAACCCTCTCCGAAAGCAGCTAACTGTTATACATATTGTATAACAGTCAGTAAAAGAAATTTCAAAAACTTTAAGTATTCAGTTTAGACTACAGTAAATGGCTACTTGGTAAGTACAAGCAGTGGTGGGGAAAGTATTTAGATATTTTACTTAAGTATATGTACCAGTATTACACTGAAAAAAACTTAATTACAATTATAAATCCTGCATTCAAAACCTTAATTAAGTAAAAGTAACCATTACCACTAAAATGTAATTAAATTATGAAAAGTGAAAGTAGTCATAATACCCCTGTCAGTGTTTTACATATTAATTCTATGGATTATTATTTCTGGTGCATCATTCATTTAATTCAATTAAACACAAATATTTGTCTTCAACAATGTTCTGATGTCAAAATATAAAAAATGATTAAAAAAAAAAATTTGATTTATTTGAATGATTTTTTTTTTCTAATGTTTTTCTCTAAAAGGGGTTGCAAGCGACCCGAGGTATGTAAGAGTCAAAACTGTTACTCTTAATAAATACAGACACAATGATAAAGAATCATGTCATATTAGCTTATTGTCACAGTAACATGATGGTTCAGTAACTGGGTATCAGGGTTAAGAGCAGCATTTTCTTTGATACATGAGGGTTTTGATGACAAAACCTCTGCAAATGAAGATGTACCAGAGGCTACTGATGATGATGATTCATCATCATCATCATCAGTAGCCTCTGATGACGATGATGATAATGATTCATGAGTCTGATCATTTAAAAGTAGAGCTAGATAATGAAAATGACAAAGACATTAAGAGTGCTTATCAGATGATATCTCTCAACAGTCAGGCGACGTCAACGTAGTGGTCCTAAGAGAAGTTAGGAATGATGAGGGAATCTCATATACAGTGGCGTCAGAAAGTATTCAGACCCCTTCACTTTTTGCGCACATTATTGTGTTGTAGATTTAATTGTAAAGGGATAAAATTGGCATTTTTACCCATCAAATTTACACCTAATACCAATAATGACAAAGTGAAAACCTATTTTAGAAATCTTTGAGATTTTTTGCCTCAGCTGCCTCGAACCTGCTGTGATAAACAAGCAAGTAATTTTCCAGGCCAACTTTTCCAAGCCAGAGGATCTCACAAATGCACACTCTTCTCAGGTAAATTGTGGTATTTAGCCGTTGGCGGACATGGCTTGAGAAAAGGATGCCATGACTTCCAAAAGCTGATTGAAAGCACAATTGAGAAACTCCCACAAAGATGCTGGAGTTACCACATCTGTCTATCCGCATGCGACTGCAAAAACAGTGGAGTTGTGTGCGCTGTACGCAATAACCACATTGGAACATCCATGAGCAAGTGACTGTGATCAGTGATTACTGTGCTGACTAGTTTGGATTGAATAGATGTTATACTATGAGAAGTTACTCTACACTGAGAAATATTAATGAATTTTGAAAAAAAATTCTGAAAGCTATAAATGATGTTTTTATAAATGACAAAAATATATTTTGTGTGTTGGGTTAAGCTACTTTAGGATATACTGTTGTGAAGTAGGAAGTAGGAAAATGTTATTGGCTGTGAGGAGACCAGATGTGATCCATGAAAGCAGGCTTGATGATGTGAAAGTTGGGCTGCCCTGCTGACAATCAGATGAGAGTTGAGCCAGTGCTTATATCCCACCAAGGCAACCCCAGGCAGTACGATAACAGAAACAGCAATTTATGTATGTGAGAACAACTATATTGTGTATTTGGCTGCATTAAAACACAGTATAAATGACCAGGCTGGATGCAAGAGGGAAGAAAAGAGGGTTTAATGGGCTGATGCTTATTAGCGGGCTATCACAAGCATCTTCAAATTTTTTTCTCATCCTGGATTAGAAAAAATCCTTTATGTTTAATTTCTCTTGTGAGGTTGTGAGGTTTAATGTAAAAAAATCTAAATTGAAAGAACTGATTCAATGTGTGGGGGAGAGGAATAATGAGGGGGGAGGTTCATTCAAAAAAACAGAATTATTGGTATTTTGGTGTGAATAGACGTCTCAGAACCATGTCTGTTTAGGGCAAAACGTCACTGTGCTGGTATCTTGGTGATACAAGAGCAAACTAAATATTGGCAAGAAATGCACAGCAACAATGAAATAATGCTTAAAATGTACATAAATAATTTAATTAAACATCTCCAACCAATGGTGCATTTATATGGGCATCAAAAATAAAATTTAATGTAGTTAAGCAGATCACTGGTAAATCATCTGCATTTAACTAAATCAATGTCACAATTCTTTCATGCATTCATTCAGTCTCTGCTTGCCTCTGCCATTTTCAATAACTCTCCTGCCATTTCAGACCCTGCCACTCCCCCCTGCCCTGCAGTATCCCTAGATCTTCACGCCTTTCATCCACCTGAATCCTATCCTGTCACCCACTCACCTGTTCCTAAATCTCTCACTTCCTAGTATATATACTGGCCCATTTGCACCTTTTCCCTGCCAGATTCTCTATTGTACTTTCCCTTTCATATCTTTCCATCCTTACTTAATTGTTTTTGCCTGCGTGTTTTTAACCCCCTGCCTGTTTTTGGATTTGCCTTTTGCCTGCTACTCTTTGACTGGTTCTCCTGCTTGCCTGTTGCAAACCAGTGCCCACGACCCAACTCCACATTCAGTTTATCCTTGCCAGTTTTTATCTGCTGAGCCTGAATAAAGCTGAACTGCTGAACTAAAATTTTTTCTGTGTCTCTGAGTTAAGCATTTAAGTCCTTCCAATCCTGAGCCATGACAAATCAATGTGCGAGTGATTCTAACAGTATCTTTTGTCCTCAGCTGCTTTATAGTGTATGACAAGTTTCTTCTTCAGATCATTTAATTCCCGCAGCCATCTGAAGGCAGCTGGACACAAATATTGATAAGTGCCACACCAGAGCCCAGTGCGATTACATATGACCATCCATGGGTGCAAATGACACCAGGCTGCTACACCTCTAAACACATAAGACTAGTTTGCTATAACTTGTTATTCTGCCCTAGATGTGAGATTGATTGGGATCATTAATACCATGTGTCATGACCTCCTTTCCATCTTTGTCCACACTTTTTTTCAGCAGTTCATGTTTAGTCTTGAAATGCATTATGTTGCAAACACTGCTGTATCACATTTTGTGATAGGATGTGATCATTTAAGACAAACAAAGTAAAACTAGTCTGAAAAAACATTGGCAACATTGGCCCCCCTCTTCTGACATGACCCCCCTCTTCTGACATGACTCCAGCACCCTTGGCTTTAATTTGGCTTCAGTTATTACCTTCCACCTGAAGGAATTTGGGGTCAGTGTGCTTTGTCAGTAGTTAGCTGCTAATGCTAGTGTTACCTTTGGTAGACTGCTCCTCTCTGTAACCTTTCCGTCATTGCCCATGTATACTTGATAAATGAGCAGAGGTCTTTGTGGTCTACCTTTGGTAGATTTTATGATAGTATTGTTAATTTTGAGGACCGGAAGCACAGAGTGATTTAGACAGCATATACAGGATAATAAAAACCAGTGTAAGGTCTGCATAAATGCACCTGTGGATCCCTTTTTTCATAGGCCTTTAGTTGGTTTTTAGATTACCTGTTCCTGTTACCTGCCTGCCCACCCGTCTGCCTATTGGCCTGGTCCTCATCATTTATTCTATTAAAGCAACTTCACTGCACCAGCCTGCCTGTTTATCTGTGCTTGGATCCTCCCTGCCTATACTCCTACCACCAGCCGTAACAGTACGATCTGGCTAATATGGACCCAGCAGACAAGCTCCAGCACTACCTGCTATTTACCTGGGTGGACTTTCGGGTGTCTAAGGATATTTTTCTTAATGAAGAGCCAGGCTTTCTGTAGTCACTGGCTACCCTTTAGAAGTGCTACCCTGATTTCACCCAAGGGGTAACCTTCTACAAGTAGAAGTTCTTCTTCAGCCTATATCCTCTTTCTCCTAAGCCTATCAGCTCTACCAGAGACCTGCTTCCCACTCAGCAAGCGTCCAGCCTTCCTCCAGACAGCGTGCTAGCCATCTGCCTGACTGCCAGTGGGCTTCCACTACTTCCAATTTCACAATTCAAATATTTCCCTATGTATGCATGTATAAATGAAACAAAAAACACACACATATTCAGCACATATGTATTGTATAAATTAAATGTTTTACTATTGTATCATTCTGTGAAACCCTCTGAATGACTTCTGTCAGAGATTGTTCTAAAAAAATAAATATGACTTGATATGATGACTACAATTGATTCTCAAATAGTTTGCAATTGATTTACACAAATGGCAGCGAAAACCAAGCATTTATGAGGGACAAGCTTTTATTCAATACTTCCGCTGTTCCCTTATTAATGCAAACTCAACTCTTCGTCCATGTTTACCTTTTGCCTTGATAAATTCACTGTAATTCCATGTATGCCAGAGTCATTTCAGTCATTCACTTTACAATGTTAAGTTACCATGAATGAAATTTAAGGAAATGTCAGAGATTTTCACATTGAAAGTCTTGCAGCCTTCCATTTATAGGTAAGCTTTTTATATAAAAATACATCAGGAAGTGCTGACTTTTGTTTACAGTAACTTAACATTAATCAGGAGTACTACAAAGAAAAAAATTCTGGAATTAGAGTATAAAAACCGGAAAAAAGTATGAAAATTATTTCTTTTGAAAGGCGAAACATGACATGACTCTGTTGATGTACTGATGAGTTAGTGCTGTGGAAATGTACTTTATACTAAATTTACTACATGAGCTGTTGTAGTAGGCTACAGGTAGTCCCACCCCCTTCAATTTTACCTGGGCATTATTTGGCTTTTATATGAAAATTTGTGATATTTACAAAGGATTGGCAGTTAACTGTAACTGTAATACGTTACTTGTCCCCCTAAAACCAGATTAAAACAGTATTTGGAAGTTATATTACAGTAATAGTACAGTGACTTCCAGTTTTTACATAATATATTTGCTTTTGATTGGATGGTAGTACAAATGTTTTCTTGCAACCCTATTACTGAGGCTATAATTTTCTAAGACATTCCATATGTTTTACTGGTGCAACCCAATTTCGTAAGTAACTAGCTTTATATTGACCATTAATTGGGAATTTACACACAAACATGGTAATGGATTTATGAAGAGCTTTTGCAATCCAATCCTGGACACAAACCCCAGTCACTGTTGTCAAATCCTTAGCTTTTTGAACCTAGCCACTTACCCTCCAATCTACAACACTGATATAGTTGGAACAAAATGTTGCCAGTGAATGTAGTTCAGGCTGCAGCTACATCTGACACAGCTAAGCATGCAATGTATTTATATTAATCAGATGTAGGAAGGCCTTAAGCTGATGTCTCAGTGAAGTGGAGATCTGTTAATCATTATTCAGCCTATTTAAAATTTAGCCTGTCATAAGAATATTTTGCTTTGTGAGCAGACAAAAAACTGTGGGATGCCTTACCAGACCCATACAAGTTTAAAAGTATAGGTTTGTAAACAACAAATTTGTTTTTCATTAGAGTAAGGAACTGTACTGTAGCAATGTGACCTTGTGGTGATCTAAGACCATCTGCTGCCAAGAATTCTCAAGAAGTTATTTGTCATCTTAGGCTGAATGGCAAAGAGTTACAGGAATCAGCAAATGAGCTCACCAGCATTCTGGCACAACACTCCCAGAAGCACAGATCGGACCAGCCTTGGATCTCTCTTTCAGGGCCTGAGAAGCAAGCTCTCCCTGATGTTACTATACAGAAGTATCAGACTCCACTCTCTACCATGATTTCTAATAAAAACTGTACATGCAAATACAGAAATATGCATACACATTCTTCTCGTAAGGTTTTTCTACAGTTCTGTGTTTACATAGTTCTATTTTATAAATCTCGTGACTTGAAAATAGAGGCAGAAATAAATAAAGCCCTCAAATTCAGAAAACTGGAGTTTCATTTTTAGACAGAAAAAGAAATCAGACATTAGCTAGATTTGCAAGCATGTCTTTAGTGTAACTACACAACCAAACACAATTGCCTCTAATTGTACCAATCCAGCGTGTCTTACACTTACACTGTTGTGTAATATGCAAATCTGATGAATCTGCTAGTATTCTCAGCAGGGCCCAGTCTTATCATATGAAGGAGGAACCAGACCTGGCTGACCCCATGTGGGCATCGGCCCTTGCTGTTGACGGTGCTCCTCCTATTCTAAGTGACACTCCTGATTCTACAAAGCCAAACATGAGAGGTGGACAGTTGTTAGTGTCCTTACTTCCTGGAGGAAGTAGTCTTGATGTGCATGTGGAACTCATGCATCTCAGCTGAAAAAACTTACTCAGACCTTTCTTCTGACATGGGTTAAAGGCAGATGTGGTGCAGATTTGTTGTACCTGTAAAACCTGTCACAATACTAGGAAACCAAACCAAGTAGTCCCCCCTTACACCTTTTTGCCCAATACCAGCCATCACTAGAGTGCTTGGGAGTGCTAACCAGGGTTCTGGTATTGGGACCCAATTTAAGCATGACTGTGTTGCATCATTTACAAAGACAAAATCTGGTGATCAATTCCTGTTAACAGTAATGTGTAGTGCCACATGATTTCCAGTGGCTATTTTTTTGAAGAATCACTGCTCCTTTAGTCATCAAGGCCTTGAACAAGTTTTTCACTACCTAAACAAAAATAGTTCAGAAAGACCAAGGCACTAACTTCGTGTCCAAATTATTCAAACAGGTCAAGCAAAGCTTTGTATCCGGGGATCAAACGTCTCCATTGCAAATCAGTCTGAAAATACTACCACCAGAGGCTCAAATTCATCCAGCAGAAATACTGTTATGAAAGTATTTCCACTGATGTTGTTTCAATTTCAAGTTCACTTCATTGTCACATTTTTTGTATGAATACAAAAAGTAAAACATCAGAATCAGAATTCTAAAAACCAATGAATGTTTGTTTAAAAGTCAGAGGAAGGAAACTGTCGGGTAGCCTGGTTGTTCTGGACTTCAGGCTATGGTAGCGTCTTTCCCATGGTAGCATCTGATCCTATTTGCCCTTCTGATACAGCATTCAGTGTAGATGAGATGATGTAGAAATAGGGAAGCTCACGTCCAGTGATGATCTGTGCTGACTTCCCCACTCTCTACTTGCGTTTTTGGTCCAGTGACAAGCAGTTTCCGAACCATGTGGTTGTGCCACCAGTCACGAAGCTCTAAATGGTTGTGGTATAAAATTTCCCCAAATTCTGGAGCTTATTTGAAACTCCTTAAACCACCTTAGGTGAAAGATTAATTGTTGGGCTTTTTTCAGCAGTCAGTTACAGTGATCAGACCAAGTTAGATCCTCAGCAACCTGAAGCCTTTGACTCTCTCCACTGCAGTGCCATAGATGCACACCTGGACATGACACCTCTCTCCCATCCTAAAGTCTGTAATTAGTTCTTTGGTTTTATTTCCATTGAGGGGGAGGTTGTTGTCTTCATACCAGTGTGCCATGTCCCTCGAGGCCATTATCATTATTACCTGGGCCTACTAGGCCTACCACTGTTGTGTAATATGCAAATCTGATGAATGAGCTGTTCAAATTTGTGGCTATATAGTCATGTTTATACATGGAGTGGAGGAGAGGACTCAAAAGACAGCCTATGGGGGCCCCCTATGCTGATAGTCAGTGGACCAGAGCACCTAGCGACAACTCAACAGGAAGCTGAGTATCCAGTTGCACAGTGTGGGATCAATGCCTAGAGTCCTCAGTTAAGTGTCAAGCCTGATGGGGAGGATGGCATTGAATGCTGAGCCAAAGTCCATAAACAGTATTCTTACATATGTGTCCCTTTTCTCCAGGAAGGTGAGGGTGGAGTGAGGTGCAGGATCGTTTTTTGCAGTCTGCATCCTGCTTCGGGTCCAGGGTGGCTAGTAACATACTGCAAATTTGATCTTTTATCAATCTCTCAAAGACTTTCCTGATAATAGAAGTGAGGGCCAAAGGACACCATTCATTCAGACACGTTACCCTGTTGGTTTCGGGCACAGGAACACCCACTGGCTACGTTCACTGGGGGTACTCTCCGGGGAGTTGAAGTCACTCATGCACTCCAGTCAGACATTCACCACACGGCTGGGTTTCATTTTTAAGTCAATTAAATAGTGGAGTCTTCTCCACATACCTCACAAATCATTGTTCTTGAGCTGTTCTTCCACTCTTTCCCTGTATTCACGCTTAGCTACTCTGATGACATGTCGGATTTCATATTTTACTCTTTTATAATCTTCCACAATACCGCTAACAAAGGCTTTATTATTTAAATTGAGGGCAGTATGCACGTCACTGTTTATCCATGGTTTCTCTTTGGGATACTGTTGAATAATTTGATGGGGACAACATCATCTATGCATTAATTGGTAAAGTCCGTGACTGACTTTGTATATACCGTATATTGATGTATTTCTCGGCAGCAGTCCGAAACATGTCCCAGTCCACGTGATCAGAACAATCCTGTGCAACTGAATCGGATTGGTTTGACCAGCAGTGAATGGTCTTCAGAGTGGGTGGTGTCCATTTCAGCTTCTGCCTTTAAGCAGAAAGGTTGTCCTGGTTAGCACAATTATGGTACTAGTTAGCATACTAGACAAGTGGTCTAGTATGCTAACTCCCCATGTGCTCATGTTTATGTGCTGGTGGAAGTAAGGCAGTACTTTCTTCAAGTACACCTGGTTGATGTTGCCAGCGACAATGAAGGCAGCCCCAGGTTTGCATTCTCTTAGTTGTTTAATGCCTCATGCAACTCCCTGAGTGTCCAATACCATCAGATATTCCAGGTCAAGGCAGCAGAATGACCTCAGGGAATGCATGCATCTAGGGTCACACCAAGCGTTATTAATCATAAAAGACATAATCACCGCCCCTGCTTTTCCCAAAGAGCACTTGTGATCTATCCACCTGAACCACTGAGAAGCACAAGGGCTGGACGGCATAGTCCAGAATCTTGTCTGTCAACCAGGTCTCAGGTCAGGCAGATGATGTTACAGTGCATCTCCCGTTGGAATGAGATGCTTGCTCCTAATTCTCACAGTTTATCGTCCGGGGAGTGGAAATTAGCCAGTAGAATATTAGTGAGGGCTGGGCAGTTAGTACACCGTCTTAGCCTCACCAGGACGCCGGGTTTCCTTCCTCTCTTAAGCCTTTCCATTTCACTTCAGGTCTTCAGTAGTGTTCCCTGGTCATATCTAAAACTACAGCCTTAACTAGGAGCATGCAAAAGGCAAACTTAGTCAGCACCATGTTTATCCCCACATTTGCCTTTGTCATATGTGAAACCAAGCAGGAATCCCTTGGGTTCAGTCCTGCAGAATTTGTCTTTGGTCACACTCTTTTGGGGTCCATTAATAGTACCGATGGAACAGTTCCATGATTGATGCTCCAGATTTTCCCCAGCTCTTTAAGGTGGAGTCGGATGCCAGTGATGTGGGAGCTGGAGCTCTCTTTCTCCGAGATGGTGCACAGGGCCTGTCCCATCCAGTTTGTTACCTCTCCTGGTAGTTCAATGGACGCCAGATAAAGTACTCAACCATAGGAGGAGACACTGGCAATGCTGCTCACCTTACAACAACCTCCATCTCTGTGGGGTTGTACACTGATCACACCCCCCTTGTATTCCTATCACATGTGCACAACAACAGCCAGCATCTGATAAAATGAGAACTCATCACTCAAAACTACAAGCTTGACATAAAGCATAAGACAGCATGTGATAATGTTGTGGCTGCTACCCTTTCCAGGATGTAACCTTATGCCAATGCTAATGTTAACGAACACATGTGTTTTTGTTCTTGGTGAATATATTCTTATTTGAAGTGTAATGATAAGTGTACTGTACAGCTCCTCCGGCTGCTGGCCTCAGCCTTGGATCCTCACTTTCCTCAAGCTATTAGCTGGCCTCGGTGCAAGAGGAGTAATAGATCAGAAGCCTGTTCATGTATTAATTGACAGCTGTGAGCTCCCTTCCCTGACTTTGGCCCTCTCTACTTCGTTAGAAGGGCGAGGCTCGCTCAAAAACTTTAGAAGGGAATATCTTTGCATTGCTTCCAGGCTATTCAATGAGTCTGGGTAACAGAAGCCTTTGACATCACTTCTCTACAAGCAGATATGTTTTGGGACATATTTCAAATAAAAATATTTGAAAAAAGCTACATAGTGTAGCTTTAACTTTCAATTAGTCAACTTAGTTGTTGACTCCTCCATGTCTCTATTTTCTGTGCAGTTTTGATCATCTCTCCTCTCTGGTGTTCTCTCCCTTCCCCTGCAGATGGCACTCGGACTCACCATGACATTATTTAGGTACTCTGTTTAAGTCCTCTTTCCTCTTCCTACCATTAGTTGATTTGGCCTTCCCGATTCAGGATGATATTATATATATTTAAAATTACATTTGCATGGTTAAATTTATTAATTTGTCAGACAATTTTGTCCAAAGCCACATACAAATGAACTACAATCCAAGCTGCAGTAATAAAGGAGAAGTCTTCGAGAAAAAGTGCCTCAATGCTCAGTTCCAAATTCTACCTGGTACTCATTGAAAAACTATTTATCTTTTGTTTTTTTGGATTATTGTTGGTAGTTACACAAATAGCTCTAGCTCCAATCTCAAGATAAGGCTCAGCTGGTGTTGTATTTACCTACAATTTAATACCGGCACATTAATTTAGAACAGCAATCTAGTTACTAAAAGTTAAACCACACCTTCCAACCAATCAGAAGGCAGAAGTTTGTTTCCAAAATGGTGGTGGCCATGGTATAAATTAAGTCGTTTGTACTTTAACATTAACTTTTTTACACATATTCACATTCACAACATCGATGTACTCCTTTTCATGTAAAAAACTGGTTGCATGCACCAACTTTCCTGTTTAATTCCTGTATAATCTATCTTTTTCCTGTTTTAATAGCCCCAGGGTCAGCAGTGTCCCCACCCAGAACATATGCAGTATAATTAACTTCCAACCTTAACATCTCTTCTGTAGAAACACACATTACTATTCAAAGCAAACATGCCACACTCAGTTCAAAAGGGAATTAAGCTCGATTTCCAGCTCCTGGTGACCCCACAGAGATTGCTTTGACACTGTACGGGTGAGATATATGCAGCATGCTGGTAACAGCTGCATTTCCACAGAGATTAGCTCCGTATGCTCCAATGTCCAGGCCTGAACAGATACAGATACTGTTCTGTCTGGGATGTCTGCACAGGACAATGGTAAACAAAAAGGTAGGATTCAGTACAAGTCACATTTTGTTACTTTGCAAGCGATCAGTACAGAGAAATCAATGGTGTGTCAGGCATGTTGTTGCAATCTAATTGATACGTGTGTTTTTATATACAGTTGCTGATTATAAAAATTATATTTTTCATAATGTTGCACAAATAATGGATAATCTTATTGTATTGTACAGTCAGTTTTGAACCAACTAAAATGCAAATAATTACTGCTGATATTGCAGTAGTTATAGTTGATCTTACCCATCTTGAATGATATCAGTCTCATGTCTGTGTGTTAAGTACGGCACTGGAGTCAGGCTGTGGTTAGCCTAGCCTAGCATAAAGACTGAAAGCAGAAGAAAACAGTTAGCCTGGCTCTGCTTGAAGTTAAAATATGCACATATCAACACCGCTAAAGCTCACTGATCAACATGTATATTTTTTGCTTAATCCATACACAAAGAGAATTTTGACCTGCTGGCACTATTTCTCAGTGAAAAACAGCTGGGCGCAGTGATTGTGAGCAGCTTCCTAAAGTCTTGCTGTCACAGTGTGTTTGTCAGGTTTGGTACCATCTTGCCTTTACAGAGACAAAGACCAAAACATGCGCTCACTAATCGTATCTGGAAATCTACGCTATAGCCAAAGACTCTTCATAGAAGTGCAGGGCTAAAGAGAAAAGTTTGTATTTCCCCCTAAAACCAGAATTTGTCATTTTTACATTTCTGTTTGTATAAAGATTAAAGAAAAGAAGATTTGGTAACACTTAATAATAAAGGAATGTAGGTACAGTGGAAGAAACAAGACTATGGGGAACAAGTTAGTAACAACTGCACATTTTACAGGAAAATAGAAAATAAAATATAAGTATGTTTGTAATTATTGGGTAGCTACAACCTATACTAAATTGAAATTTATGGATAATTGTGTTAACAACCTCAAGTCAAGTCAAATTTTATATAAAATTACAAATTTGCCTCAAAGGGTTTAACAATCTGTACAGCATACGAGACCCTCAAATAGGATGAGGAAAAACTCCCACAAAGAAAAACCTTTAACGGGAAAGAAATGGAGGAAGTCGTAGGAAAGAAGAGCAACTGAGGATGTATCCCTCTTCCAGGACAGAAAGACTGCAATAGATGATGTGTGTACAGAATAGAACAACTTAGTAGATTTACAATATGGACAATCAGGATGACGTTATTTATTGTAAACATTAATGAAGAAAATGATCCGGGAGGAAATCGAGCAACTTCCGCCAGCAATATTGACGCCAATAGATATGACCTGACCCACACAACCTCCTCTCCGCCATGAAGAACAGGCACTGACAGCCAGGAGAGAGAGAGGGGGGGGGGGTTACGCAGCCTGGATGCTTGTGCGCTTGAGGGAGTAAACAAACAGAGAAATACAGTAGTTTTCAGAAAGTTTACAGTAATCTTGTTAACAGGACCACATAGACTCTACTGTAAGTATTAGGATTAACAGATTCATTCAGACTTAGACCAACCCACCAAGGCCTGAAATAATCAAAGAATAAGCCACTAATTTAAAGTTAAGGTATAAAGATGAGTTTTAAATTTGGATTTAAATACCTCAAAAGACTCAGACAGTCTGATGTGAGCTGGGAGGTTATTCCAGAGGAAGGGGGCATGCTAGGAAAAGGTCTTGGAGCCTGCAGACTTTAACTTTAACTACTGGGGCAGACCGAGACCCTGCAATCCGAAAGTGAAGAGCATTTTCAGGTTGGAATATAGGTTTTTAGAAGATTAGACAGGTATGAAAGGGCCTGCCCATTTAGTATTTTGTATGTCATTAGAAGCACCTTAAAGTCTGACCTGACATGGTTAGGGAGCCAGTGAAGGGAAACTTAAATTGGTGCAATGTGGTCACATTTTTTGGATTCAGTTAAAATTCTAGCTCTAGCTCCTGGGGTACTCCATATTTCACATCAGAAAATATTGATATAGTATTATTATTATAGTATTATAGTATATTATAGTATTATTATTATAGGAAACAGATTGTGTTCTTTCAGATAAGTAAGACTTTAACCATGTGAGAGCCAGGCCAGAGATGCTAAAATTTCTTTTCCAATCTGCCTAGGAGTATAAAATGATGTATAGGTATTAAAAGTTTCACTGAGATTGAGTAAGAGAAGTAAAGAGTTGGAATCTAAGTCTATAGAAAGCAGATCATTTACCACTTCAGTAAGTTCCGTAACAGTGGAGTGACAGGCCCCAAAGGCAGATTGAAAAGGTTCCAAAAGATTACTGCTATTTACAGTATCTGGAATGAAAGCTGGTGAGACACAACTTCTTCTAGTGCTTTTGAAATGAATGGAAGGTTAGAGACTGGTTGATAATAATTTAGATACCCTGGATCAAGGTGTGGTTTCTTAAGTAAAGGTTTAACCACAGTAGTTTTACAGCTATTGAGGATGATGCCAGTTGTGATAAATTAACAATATTTTGGGTTGTAGGTCCCAAAACTGGCCAGAGATCTTTAGATAGTTAATCTGGTAGAGGGTCGAAGAGACAGGTAGTAGGTTTCAAAGCCAACACCAACTTAGACAATGATTCCAGAGATATGGTAAAATTTGTTGAAACAGAGACTATCTGGGATTCAACATAATGCTCACCTGGTTCTACAGAAAGAGCTGGAGATAAGGAACAAATTTTGTTTCTAATCTAATCTATTTTACTGCAGAAAAAGTCTAAGAAATCATGAGCCGTAAAGGGTGAGCAGTTAAGAGAAGGCTGCTTTTGAGTAAGTTTAGCTACAGTCTCAAAAAGCAGTTAAGAGAACGCTGCTTTTGAGTAAGTTTAGCTACAGTCTCAAAAAGAAGTCTAGGATTATGTTTATTGTTACTGATTAAACAAGAGAAATATGCTGCTCTAGCGTCGGAGCAGTGGACAGAGCAAACTTATGTTTCAGTATACAATCTTGCAATTGGAGGTAGAAAGCTACAAGTTCATATTTTCACAATTTTTGTTCCAATCTCCTTCAGGCTTCCTTAAGAACATGTGTTTCTTCAGTAAACTAGGGTGTAGACCTCTTTGACCGTCTGGTTTTAGTAGTTAGAGGTACAACTGAATCAAGGAGACTAGACAGAGCTGTGTTTAAGTCACTGGTACAATTTTTAACACGGCCTGTCGCTGCAATGAAGGGAGCCAGGGCCACCGGTAATCTCTCAGCATGAGCAGTTAAAGTTGACGGACCAATGTGTAAAGTGATAAATACATCAGCAGCTGTGTTACAAAGACATTCTAGTATTGCTTCAAGTTTGAAAAGGTAGTGATATGACAAAGCAGATGTTATAAGGAAGATAGTCAGATTATAAACCACTATCCTGTGAGAAAGAATAAGGTCAAACGTGTTACCACTGCACTGAGTAGGTTCAGGGTCAAATTGGGTGAAACCAGAAGTATGCCAGAAAGGCTTTACTTAGAGATCAGAGGCCTGATTCAAGAAAAATATTGAATGCTGAAGTCACCTATAATTAGAATCTCTTAGAATGAGTAACAAGGTCTAAGATAAATTCTCCACATACTTCTAAAAATTGTGAGTAAGGGCCAGGTGGTCTATAGTACCATAGGGTGGCATGGTCAGAGGCTGTTGCCCGGGATAAAACAATTTATTGCTGATGGATCTGGTTTTAATAGAAGAGCATCGAAAGAGTTAAAAGTAGTATCAAGTTTTGAGGTTAAATTGAAATTAGGCTTGTAGATTAAGGCAACACTACCACCCTGTTTAATTGCCTTAGCCACATGGGTATTGGTATATTCAGGTGGGGAAGCTTCATTTAATGGTAAGAAAACATCTAGTTTAAGCCATGTTTCACATAAACCAATCCTATCCAGATTATGCTGATGAATATAGTTAATTTAGTTCATTGTTAATCGCTAGCATAGATATTTAGACACATCTGCTCATTCCCAATCAGTAGCGGCCATAGCAACCAATGGCCCTCAGAAGATAAGACGGACAGGGTGACCAGTGGATGTTTAAACAGCCAAGATAAGAGGCCGGTGACTTAGGCTCTCATGGTCATTTGGTTACACGTGCTCATTCTTAGTAGGACAAAAGAATACAACGTGAGTTATGTAAAACATGACGTATTGTTTAGGATTAGGTAGCTAATTGAACCATCAATCATATACTGTATCTAGGTGATGTGATTTGATAAAGAATAACCTGATTTGGGTTTAAGTATGCCCTCCTTTACTCGCCAAGAGCAGTCTCCCTCATGTTTTGCTTCTAATTCAATCACTTCTTTTTTTCTACTGAAGTTATGATGCTAACCAGCTAGCCCCAGCCCGTCCCATCTCATAATACCACTTGGTGATAGTGAGTCACTGTAGTGTCCAGTCTGCCCTCAGTTCAGCATGAGAGGAGGAAATAAAGTAGTGCTACTGGGTGTATTCTAAGCTTTTGTCTTGTAAACGCAACGATGGCTGAAGCTCTTGGCAAGCCCCCAACACCAACACCCAATGCCAGCAAGAAACCATGTTCGGCGGTAGGGAAAACTTATAAATAGCACTTTTAAATTAAGCAATATGTGAGTGTGACCTATGTGAAGAAGCAGGGCCTTTGTAACCTAAAAATGAAGGAAAAATACCTAAAGAAGAAAAAACTCCTTTGTAGCAGTGGAGGGGATGATCGTTACACCGGTCGACCACAACTTTAAAATCAGTTACCGGTTTCAATGTTGTGGTTGAATGGTGTATACTCATATACATTAGGTCTTTGTGATTTGTGATTCACATATTGTGGGAACTACAGAGACTGTCGCAATATTATTGACCTGGCATATCAGTCTGATAGTCTGCAGTCTGAGAATTTCCCTGACTGGACATGTTAAATAAGCTAGTGGACTCCAAAAGCACACTACCTATAAACCTAGATGGCTCTCTAATCAAATCTGACCTCCTAATTGCTAAGTCCTTAATGTCAAACCTGACCTAAACCCCTGTCTATAGTTCTAGAGAAATTATCAGCACTTAGTCCAGTAGGATGAAGGCTGCCTGCTTTTAGCAGGTCAGTGCAGCCACTGAAAGAAGGCCAGTTATCAACAAAACCAAATCCCTGCTCACTAGAGTGACGAGCCAGCCATCGGTTCAGTGAAGTAAGCTTACTGTACATCTCACTGTTAACCCACACGGATAGTGGTGGAGTGTGTCTGGGTTCCCTGTTTCTCCCTACGTGATGCCAGCACCCTAATATTAGCTTCTATCACTGGGGCTGTGGCCCAAGGTAGCCAGTAAACAGTGGCTGGTTATAATAATCTAATGTTGCTAGTGTGCAATATTTAACCTTGATGGCGGAATTGGAGGAAACATGCAGGCCAATGGAGTTGGCAAGGGTTGAAAACCAGTTTACAGTTGGGAGGGGGGACTACAGACTAGACCACACAACAAGTAGCTTGCTCTCATAAGCCTTTCCACACTGGCCACCAGCGACAAACTCCATCTGCCGACAAGGCTACTGTAAGCTACTGCTAAAACTAGGCTGGCTATCAAGCCTGTGGCTAATGCCTTCTGAAGTGCGTGTTACATCTTAGGTAATGTTAGGCGAGAGGAGCCTTATTTTAATTACACAGTTAGAGTAAGAAATATGGGCTGTAATATGGAGTGTTGTCTGTTCTCCCATTTGTACTCTTTAATTACACAGTAAAAAAAAGTTTGTTAACACCATTTTACCCAAACTTCAGTGTTGTGTCCCAGTACTGAGCCCAGTATCTACAAGACTACTTACAGTATAATTTATATCTCCTTTGTCCTCCCTTCTTTCTCATTTTTCCTGTGAGCAAAGAGTATTGAATCGGAAAGAAAAGTTTAACACAAATCACTGACTTATTTTAGACAGATCAAGTTAGTGGAAGTAAAATGCATTCAAGCCTTCCACAGACCCATGACTTCTCTAAAAGACAACATAAGGTGAAAAACCAAGTGACAGAGTGACCATGACAATGTATCCACAGAAAGAGCCCTGTCAGCAAAAACTATACTTGGAAAGTTGGTAACTGTGGTGTATGTCATTAATATGAATTTGTTAGGTCTTCATATGGGCCTTGAATAATTTGACCACATTTTTGCTCATCTTGAACCTTTTGAGTTATGGTTTAATATTTTTGTTCAAAAATGTAGCCATTGGTTACTGTTGACCTGTTTTGCAGCTTTTTTCTTTAACTAAAAAAAAGTGTGGGTTGTCCTGTATTCGAGGACTAGACAATTAAGTGTTCAAAACATCAGATATGCTTTGTGAATGGAGAGGGTGACGGTGTAACACAGACTTCTAAAGAGTGTTGAATTATGGATTGTTTGCAAGTGTTTTCATGCCATATATAGTGGGTCTTTCAGAGTTAGTCAGTACTAAAAGTGTTTTGTTGCCCAGTTTGACCTGCAGGAGTTGTTGAAGGGTCGTGTAACATGATTTACTACCATGGAGGATGTACTGTAAATTCATAACAAATGAAAACAAGTTCACAGTGTCTCCTGACATCTTTACTGCAGAAATGACCCAGGGAGAAAATCTGTCAAACAGCCAAGAATTACAGCTGTCACAGATGATGAACTCAAAAAGAGTCTGAAAATGCTAACTGTCAGTGAAAATTATTTTGACAGCTTATAAGAGCCTGACAGGAGAGAGAAGTGAGTATGTGACTGATAGACAAGCAACTCAAATGCGGGTTTAACGTATTAACATATTCCATGTTTCAATTATATGAGAAAAAAGGCTTCAATCATGAGGACTCTCTTCTCCTTGGATTAATGGTATCTCAAGGACACTTTCCCAAGTGTCCACTGACAAGTGTCAGTGTTTCCACTACTTTTTCTTTAAAATAGATGTTGAAAAGGGTTTTGGCACTGAGGTTTTGGGCCAGAACTATGATAGAAAAATGGCACAGCTCAAATTTTTTTTGTTTAGCATTATGCAATATCTACTTTAAGGTGTTCTATTTAGGGTTGCAAAATACAGGAAGAAATGAAAATATATACAATTAGCTGCTTAACCTGGTATGTTATCGCTGACCTACCACTGCAGCAGATGACATTGTGTCTGAAATTTATTATCTTGGAAAAGATGGTAAAACATTTTTTAAATTTGTAAAACCTTTGTCAGGCACACACAGGGGAAGGAGACTATAGCGAAAGAAATGAGAGATGGAGATAGAGCTCCAGCTGTTTTCACTGTGTTATCTGATCTAAAGTTAAATATTGCTTTGGGTTCTAATTGAATGTGCTGTCTTTCCAAATAGTGTTGTTTTAATCTTTAACTCTATAGGACAGTGACAGAAGATGTTTGCATGATTTCATTTAGATCCCTTAGTTTCCAGTGCCTTATCTGCCATTCTACTACCTGTGAGATAGTAATGGAAACTTCTGCAGGCTTGGGTGAAGTCTTAAAGAATGATAGTTTGAAGGTAAGAAATAAATAACAGACTTATCAGTCAACAACTGTAGTTCATTGCAATGATATCCAAATTTATAATCAGCCTGTCCCTGGAATACTGTCACCCTGTACAAAAAATTGCAAAAAGGGATTATGGAACTTTTGCAAGAATTTTAAGCTTTAATTTAGTATCACGATGGGCAGAGGTTACCATTAAGATCAAGTGATGATGACGGCCCAGTGAAGCAGGAAACAGGAAACCTCAGGCGGACAGCCTTGTGATTAGAGAGCTTATGAGCAGGAGGCCTCAGGCGGAAAGCTTATGTACCATGGAGAAGGAAGGGACTGCTTGGCAGGGCCAGTGGGCAGAACCCCTCTGGATGGAGACATCAGAGGCAGAACCACTCTGGAAGGTGGTGGCAAAGGTGGAACCCCTCTGGAGGAAGCACAAAAATCCAGGAGGGAGGGCAGAACCCTTCAGGAGGGCAAGCAGGAGGTTGGCGGCAAGGGTGGAACCCCTTCAAGAGGGCGCTGGGGTTCAGAGCAGGATGCATAAGACTGGAAACCAGAGCAGGCGCTCAGTGATGGAGCATAAAACTGGTGGACGGCAACAGGAAATCTAGAGGTCCTCCAGTAGAAAGACACTGGGAGGATGGCTGATTTGCCATGTCTGATCTGTCAGAACATCCAAGCAGCATCTTCAGGTCACAGAGGACCTATGACCCACTGGAAGAGTTCAAAGGTCACTGAGAAAGGAGTAAGTGGACGACTGGAGAAAGGTCAAGGAGAACATTCACATCTGACACCAGGAGTTACCATTTCCAAACCTATACAATAACTTGTTATCATATGACTGAATTTAATATGGATGACGGGGACGACAACTACTCAATCTCCATGACAACTGAGCAAACCTCATCCATTGTTGAAGGCAGTGAGACTCAGTTGACAGCTCAGGGAAAATGTGAATATGGTGAACTCTCAAGGGTCAGCAGGGGCAGCAAAAAAAGGGACTAAAAATCAGCCACATTTGACTCACCCAGGCCAGATCTCCTGTTCAATGTTATATAAATTCTAATAATACATTTACATAATTGTGTAATGTTATGATTATTTACTTTATAACACACATATAATTAAAGTAGTACAACTATTAACAAAAACATAACATTAATAAGTAAGTGGTATTTATTTCAGTTGTGCATTATATTACACTATACATCTGTTAGTGTTTACGACTTTCTATAGTAGTAAAGTGGTGCTCACTGCATTATTTCATTATTTTGAAGCATTTAGGTCTTAACAAGTCTTGGTTCGAACTTCTTTTCTCTAAGAATTCCAGCCCCACATTTATGTTTTGGTTTTTTTCTGCAACAGTCTGCTGCTGGCTAGGTTTGTGTTCAAATACTCCACAGATACAGTTTAAGGGGCAGGCAGAGATTTGGGACACAAGGCTGTTCAGCTCACTCGACTGGGTCCATCACCACCACTCAGTTTAACCGTTATCACCACCTGTGTAGGGGACCACCAGGAAACCTTCTGGTACTCCTGGCCACTTTGCCGACAGGGGATCGGGTTTATTGTGGCAACGACATGACTAGTGCAAGCAAGTTGTTGATATGTAGTGTAAAAAAATTAACTATCTGAACTGGGGTTGGCACTAGAGGAAAGCGTATGGAGTATACAGTAAACAACAAAAAACATTTTTTCTCTAGAAAGCATGAATGTATTCAGTGAATTTCATGGTATTTTTGGTAGATTTTGATAGTTCTTTTGTACAAGGAGATGTTTTAGTCTGGTAGTGGTACTAGAAAAAGAAGAAGAAATGTCAATCTGTCCATCTTGTTATCAATTTTTTTTATTTCAGAGCAAAATCGATGTTATTCTCTTTTCCTACACAATAGAAACATTTCAAGGGGTCTAATGATATGTTTTGAATACACAGTTCTAGCCTTAGATGTAGAGTGCTAGTTTTAGAGTGCTATTCACATGGGTCTGCATGGTTAAATTTCATTCACATTGTTCTGTGAGTCAAAGATGCTTTTATGCCATCTGCCAGAGGAAGTACCTTGAGAAATGCTCTTATATATCTAATATTAGCTGCTTTTCCCAGCATATATCCCCTCAGTGGCTGAATCCTGAGGGAGACCATCTGGTGGCTAGTTTTAGGATTTGTATAACAAGAGGGGGAGGAGGGAGGGTGCAGTTTAACCACAATCCAACAGTATGCCTCTACGGCATGCATATTGTACATATGCAAATGTTAAATATTGCATATACATTGGTTCTACATACATACATGGACATTTTAAAAGTCTTTACCGAGCTTGGAGGGAATACCAGGAACATTCTTTTTTTGTCTGCACAGAGAAAAAGTAGATGCAATTGTTAATACTTCTTCCAGTGTGTCTGATACAAAATTACTCTAAATATATTAAATACACTCTGCATTTAATGTATTATGCATCTGAAAAAGTTTCTTGTGTGCACGAATAAACTATGTGACCAATTTAACCAACTTCAGTAGGCTTGAAGCCCCGATTCGTAGGATTTAAAAGTTTGTAACTATGACACGCACAGTGCTAGTATCTAAAAAACTCCCAAACTCCATAAACTAAACAATCTGAGGAATAGTTTTTAGTAGGTTTTAAGGCAGATTCTTGTTCTGATATTTTGTAGACTCAGTATTCTTAATCTTGACAGTGTTTCGGCCCACAGCAAAACAGACACACACATAATCATATTTTTTTTCCTGGCAGTGTGAAGGGGGCTTTGAAATAGCATTTAAACCATGAACTAAGAAGGTAAAATTCAAAGAAATTATTCTGTAAGTACACATAAAGAAATAAGTGTATATTGCTAAGTGTCACTTTTTTAAATGACAGAATTAAATGGGTTTCTACAAAATAAAATAATTCCATTTCATAACAATATTAATTTGTATCAATTATTACAAAATGCACATTGTTGACTCTTGGCCATCATTTTATGTGTAATATAAATTGCATAACTTGCAACTCGTCTCCTGTTATACAATTAAAATTACTATGATATAACAATATCATGGCATGTTTTTTTTGTAGATATGCAAAATTAACCTTATTTGTTTTATGGCACAAGATGGAATATTAAGTGACACTTGACTCTTCGAGTTGCATTTTATGCTCAGTATGTCATATTGACATCACAAAGTGCAGCACATTTAGTTTTCAACAGCAGTCTTACTATTCAAATATTCTTTTAAGAGTGACTTGAATTTATTTGAAGGTTAAGTATCCTCCTCTCAATCAGGCTGGGCCTGTAGGTATTCAGCATGGTGCACAGCATCCAGCCACTTGCACGAAATATATTTACATTAAGTTATCTAACACTGGAGCCAGAGAGAGTTGGCTAAATCCAACAGCATGAAATAAAGCTCTAAGAGCAATGTTATTTTGTAACAACAGAAACCCTAAATATGATAATAATGATAATTCACTTCTCTCTACATATTAAGCAGTAAAAACATTTCACATTTAACATCAGTTCTTGTAAACATAATGACAACTTGCACATAATATCTCAGTGCACCTGGTGCGTGCCATATGATTTTCATTTGTGCAGGCATATGGTCTGGTTTGGATAGAATAAGCATTATATTTGCATCTAATTTACATAGACCTTCTCTGATTACAGCCAGTAAGTTCTGCTACCTGAGAGGATTATGCCTCAGCAATCATTATGCTATGTAGAAGTTTATGGTAAGAGAGAAAATGTATAATTTTGTATGCATGATTACAGATTTATAGATATATATGTAGTGCAAAATAGTATACTGTATCTGCTATGTATCTGATCTGGGTAATCAGGACACTGCACTATTAGTTTTTTCATCTAAAAAAGGTATATACATTCTGTACATAGCTTTCTAATCTGCAATATTTGTTAGATGTATATTCGGTTTTTGAAATCTGTATTCTGCTTTCTACCTACTTTTCCCGTCTCTCTCATCTTAATCCTCTAACATAATGCAGAGCCTTTATAAAAATCTGAAGGAAGATCATTAGTAGAATATAGTATCAGAAAATAGCTGTGTAAAGGTCTTTACGTTTCCTTGTGGAGATGAAACAGAAAATAATTTGGCAACTATTTTCTTAACCAAGTAATTGTTGGTTAATTTTTCATTTGTTGGTCCCACCTTTTCAAATGTGAGAAATTGATGCTTTTATTTACTTTTGTTTCCTTTATTCTCTTCAAGAATACAACAGAAATATTTCTATGTAAGGCCTTAGTAGCGTCATGGCTTAAAAAACTGATTGTGCCTCTGTCCCTAAAAGACCATCTCCCTACAAGGACAATAGCATCTATTGTTTCAGCAAATGCTCCAACCCTCATGTTTACTTTCAAGTGACACTGCCCCCTAGTGGCAATAGTAATTAATGAAAAACCTTAACCGCAGTCATGTGGTTATAAATTTAACCATGCGAACAAAGCTCCCCTAACCGTAACAAAATTTATTACCCACGATCCTTAAACCTAACCATGTAAACAACTTTGTTCGGTTTAAGAGTCCATACCCTTGAGAACGACGCCCAGAAGCCTTTTCTAGGATTGGGAATGATGTGTGTGAGGATTCATGTGCTCTTAATTGGTAATTTAACTCATCTTTGCAGTTTGCATTTCAACCATGGTGAAATTACAGGATATGGTCTGTACAAGACATGGACATTCAGCAGGACAAAGACAAAAAAGAAAGAAAAAAGCCTCCCCAGAGGGGCACCAGAGAGTTGAAGGGGAGGAAAATATAGTGCATGAGGTGAATTTGTGTCTAAGATTGTACTCCTTTTCAGACATACAGTATTGATGCTATTCAGTGTGACTTACACTTCCTGAAAGTATCATTATCTTCTACTGTATATCCATCACATGTACTGTAAATGTCCATAAATCTGCTTAGAAATCATGGAAGAAGAAGCTTCAGAACTTGCCTGAGAATCATCGTGTTTTTAAGTGTTCTTCAGTATCAAAGTAATGCAGTGATAGTACTGGTATGTTTGAGTGTTTTTTCCCTCGGTATGTATTGGGTGCGGACCTCTAAGTGTATTGATTAATTTGAGTGTTTTGAGTTTTCCAGTATTTGATGTTGTGCACCTTTCAGGCCACTGGAGTGAAAGTTACAGTGAAAAATCATATTCCAGTATCGAGTGGAAGTAACACAATATACTTCAATATCCTCCCAAAATATGATAAATTATGAAATCAAGAAGTGCTTTTACTTAACTGCTGTGATGGTACCTGTTGTATCATGAGAGTAGCAGAAATAAAAAAAACCCTGCAGATGATAAAAGTATCTAAATCAAAAAGCAAACAAACAATTATTAACAACTCGACTGGTACTTAATAGACCTTTACCAAGGCAAAAAATGCCCCATCTCCGATGCTAAGGAAAATGATAAAAAAAAAAATTCCTGGATTCACCCCTTTCTCTGCAGCCACACCGAAATTTAATGGGTTCTTCCCCGGCCCGTGCCCCATCCCTCTACCAAGTGACGTGCAAATTGACTAAGTACTTTTTGTGTCATCCTGCTGACAAATAAACCAACAAACAGCCCTGAAGCTCTGTAATGGTGCCTTCAGAATTCTTGTAAGACAGCTGGTATCAGTAAGTCTATATGAGAGCTGGTATCAACAGGAGCTGAATCGAGTATATGGGTGGTACTGAATAAATAAAACTACGGTAAGCCCAATGGGAAAAACTATTCACCTACCACACTGCTTAAGCAAGCGAAACTTTTTCAGATGGTACTCAAGTGGATGTTAACACTGTTTAAGGTTGTGGTGCTTTTATTTATATGGGTGGCAATTAGTTTGGTACGAAATAAAAGCTGAGTAGGCGGAAGAAAGCGAGAGCTTGTGTCATGCTTGACTTTGGACTGGAGACTTTTTTTGAACTTGCAAAAATACCAGTAGAAATTATTAGTTTGTTCCAGTAGCTGACATCACAACAACCCATTTTACAGGGTCTTGCTCTCCTTTTAATTTCTCATCATATTGTTTCCCGGGATAGGCCTATATTTTGATGTTCGGATGTTTCCCTTTATTAGATTATTACTAATCTAATAAAGGGAAACATGCAAACCTTTATGACTCTCTCCATTCTGACATGAAAGCCAAATTTAACACTGAAGTGATACAAAAAAAAAAAAAAGGAAAATAAGTAGACCAGGATAGAAAAAACACCCCACCCTCTGTACAGAAATAAATCCTGTCTGAATGGGGATTTATATCGTAAAATCTAACTAGTTTGTACAGAGAATTGATTATATAAACATTTCAATTTCAAGCTATACAAACACTAAAATTAGGATTCAACATGCTTGTTTAACATTTTATAGAATAATGTTTAAGATTACACTACATGTTGTCTACTGATACAGTGCTAATGGTTTTTTCTGCCTCTGTAAAAGCCAGTTTACTTCTGCACTCTGTATTTTGATGTATCCTTAAATGTATATTCAGGTATGTAAGTATTTGTACAGTGATACAATTTTCGTAATTTTCCCTCTGTACACCACCAGAATGAATCTGAAACGAAGCAATCAAGCTTGGATTGAAGTCTAGACTCTCAGCTTTAATTTAAGGTGTTTGACAAAAAATTGCATTAACCACTTAGAAATTATAGCCATTTTTATACATAGTCCCTTCATTTTCAGAGACTCAAAAGTAATTGGACAATAAAACATAATTATAAATATACAAATTAATTTTAATAGCTGCCTGGAGAAGCTCTTCAATTCAATTCAATGCAATTTTATTTATATAGTGCCATATCCTCACAGAGGTTATCTCAGGGCACCTATCATGTAGAGCAGGTCTAGACCGGACTCTTTCTAGTTATATTTACAGAGACCCAACATTCCCCAATTATCAAGCACTTGGTGACAGAGGAAAGGAAAAACTCCCTTTTATGCAGGCCAGAAGACTGCAGGACACAATACTTAACTTACTGTGTTAATATTGTGTTAATGCTACCTGTGTGCTTTTACAGTAAATAAACAAAACTCTGCCAACTTGTACACAGGGGAAACCTCTTGTCATAGTTCAAAGTGACACAGTTCTCTGCCTGACTTTGCTATTTTACTATCTCTCTTGTCATTTCAGACACTGCCACTCCCTTCTACCCTGCAGTAACCTCAGTCCTTCCTGACCTTCAGCCACTTGTCTCTTCCTCGTCCCCCTAATCACCTGTTCCTAATTCCGTAATCAATTTCTAGTGTATCCACCGTCCCATTTCCACATGTTCTCAGCTAGAATGTCTATTGTGCTTTCCCCACTGTAGCTATCTGGGCTTGCTTACCTGTTTTTGTCTGTTTTTGTCTGCCTGTCTTTGACCACCTGTCTGTTTTTTGGATTTTGCCTTTTGCCTGGTCCTTTTGCCTTTTTCTCTGGTTTTACTTCCTGCCTGTTGCCACTCCCCAACACCCTCACTTCGCCTATTGATTGCCTCTGCCTGTTTTTGTCTGCCGAGCCTGAATAAAGCTGAACTGTGAATTCTTATTGGTGTTTCTGAGTTGTGCATTTTGAGTCCTCCCAATCCTTAGCCATGACAACCTCTGACATGTGGCTGCACATGTCAGAGGTTGTCATTTCATGATACAATCACGGATGAGATGAGTTTAATAGACAACTGGCATTTGCTTCATCCCCTTAGAGAAGATTTTACTTTTTTTGCCTCCCATACCAATAATACTTATGAATTGACTATATAATAGTGTCCAAGAACCTTGTTAATCACATTCACAGTGCTTCAACTGGGAATAGTGTTCTCTCTGATCATGCCAACGTTTATCTAATAATAAACAGTCTATATAATAAAAGAGAAAACAATGTGTGGTGATTTGATACTCACTATTACAAAATGACACATCGTAGATGGCTACAGGATGGTTAAGTTTACTCGTTACATGATGATGGCTCTGTCTCCGAACTTGGCACTGTTTGGGATGCATTTAAGGCAGTCTTGAAGGGGCGACTAAGTCAACAGTGCTCTTACCAAAAGAAAAAGGTGCACGAAAAAACTGCTTAATTTAGAGCAACAACTGAAACTTAAGTTTCAGTAAATTCTAAAACCAGATCTAACATCTTGGAATAATATAAATACATTGAAAATTGAAATGAACAGCATCCTCCACAAGACAGTTAAATATTGCACTAAACTGCGCTACTATGAACAGCGCGAAAGAGCAGGAAAATTGTTGCTGCATAGGGTAAAACAACTCCATACACAAAATTCTATCCCAGCCATACTTAATACTCAAAACGATGTAATTACAGGAAAAAATTTAAAATATATTTGGGGACGTTGATCAGAATCTGTATACATCACAAGGGGAAGTTTCTACAGACCAGTATGAGCATTTCTTTTCAACTTTAGAAGTGCCCTGTATTTCCTCAAAAGAGATTTCATTACAGGATGTCAAAGATGCAATATAAGGCCGTCGGTCTGGTTGGGCGCCTAGGGACGATGGTTATCCATTGGATTTCCCCAAAGAATTCAATGATATACTTGCCCCTAGGTTATTGGCTGTATTTCGTAATGCATTGGAAATGGCCCTACTGACTACAAAAATTAGGAAAAATGTAATTACAGTAATTCACAAAAAAGGAATCCCCAGCAATGCAGCAGCTATAGCATAACATAAAGTGTCTTAGTAAGGTGTTGGGCCACCACGTGCCGCCAGAACAGCTTCACTGCGCCTTGGCATTGATTCTACAAGTCTCTGGAACTCTACTGGAGGGATGCATCTTCACATCATTGCCCTTGAGCTTATAGCTATTGCGATATGAAACAATTCAAGAATTTAAGAGGTCCTAACATACCGTCAGGGGCTTAAATTGTTGTAAGCAGATGATTTACAGTATCACTGGTGTCACGCAACCCAAAAATGACTATCGCGACATGGGCTGACAGTTTTCACACATATCTGGCTACAAAATTAACTGTACAAATAGGAGGTAATGCTCATATCAAAAACCTCCACAGAATCACTTGACAATGGCTGGCCATTCACATGAGTTCCCTCTGGTATGGTGTACTTGGGTATTAAACTTGTATACAACATTAGGAAAATGATGCAGTCTAATCCAACCCATCATTCGAAACACTGAGTCCATTTTACATAGCTGCAGTAAACTGAATATATCTCTATTCGGTACGGTTAACTTAATAAAAATGATTATAATTTTACCACTCTTGCTTCCTGCATAACTCCTAAAATATTATAATAAAAATGTTGAATCATTTCTATGGTAAGGGAAAAAGGCTCTCTTTAATCGCATTAAACTATACTCTGCCAAAGACAGTGGGGGACTCTCCTTTGCTATGTTAGATCTGTATCATTACTCATTCTCACTAGCACAACTGTCAAAATGTAATCTACCCCCTCGTGGATCCCCTGCCTGGGTTCAAATTGAAAAGGAGTAGCTTGATCCCTTTCAGACTAATCTCATAGCAGTTTGTGAAATAGTCATAAAATTTAATCTATTGTTTTTTGGACATGGATATGAATTTTCCATTTTTTTGTGACAATCAGCTCAACTTTCAAATGAAAATATTTCTTTTTTCTTTATGAATGAATGGAGTGATACATTCATTATCAGCAGCAGAGTCGCAAAAAGTTGATTGGGGTGGATGGTGGGCATCCAAATCGCATGAATGTCACACCAGAGACCAGGGTTCGCATCCATAGTCCTGTCTGTGGTTAGGTTTAGGCAAAAAAAGAAGTTTGGTTAAGGTTATTTAGAGACTGTGGTTTTGGTTAAAGTTAAACCTGTAAACCTTTTCTGTAGACCACAATCTTAAACTAACCCTTACCAAGTGCTGTGAATGCCTAAACATGACAATAAATAAGTGTAATAATGCTGTAGTCACTACAAATCAAAGAAAATACTGAAGAACAACAGTGGAAATGAAGCTGTATTGGGCTAGCATGCCTCCACACAAGAAGTCCATTGCAGTTAATCAACTATAATATCCTCATTCAATGTTGTTTGAACCCCAGCAGAATGGTTAGGCTAAAATTAAAAGATGATGATTTATGTGGGTGTTGTCATAAAGAAGTTGGAAAACAATGGAACATAGGCTATATGACTGTGGCATGGTCAAAGAACTATGGGGGAAATTAAAATATTTTATAAACAAACTGTTTAATATATCCCTGACCATGAACCCCACCCTATGTATGTTAGGTGTTATGCTTGTGTTGCTGACTGATGATGTTAACAGCATGCTGAATTATTGTGAGACAATGGAAATCTGTCCCACCCTTATCATTTGAGCACTAGATCAAACTCTTTTCCAACACATCAGGTAATGACAGAGTCATATTCAGAGCTGTTCCTGGAAACATGGAGCCCACACTTGGACTGCTTCAACAAAAGTGCCAGTATGTACCAGTATACACTTGATGTGTAGGAAACTTGCAAAAATACCAGCAGATTAGTTTGTTTATTTTGGGCTGGCACTAGCATATCCCTCAACACGAGTGAATAGTAAGGAGCACACTCTGAGCAGCCTGGTAAGCATTTCCAGACTGGAGCTAAGAAGCTCCCAATAGAGAGAACAGTTGCCACCAAAAGCTTGTTTTGTCTGGTACTGTACCCACTGGAGAGTAGCCCATCGCCTCTTCACTTCTCCACAGACTACAAGGGGATATCTCATCTGAGCTATTACGATACCGCCCAACAGAGCACAGCTCTGCATTCAAGTCATTAAAAATGAATAATGTAACTTTTATTTTGTGCTATCTGCTGAAGAATAGGAAGGATTGAAAAGGTTCCCTCTGCACACTGAGATAGAAGGTAAGAAGATCACTTTAAAAAAAATCTAAATTCAGAAAAAATGCTAACAGAAAAGGAAGGGAATAATAACCAAGGCATGGAGCCACTTGTGATTATAGAAAAATCTAGGGATACAGTTTTAAATGTAGTATAGGAAGAGGGCACAGAAATGTACTGTGAATTATGGAAAATAGTGGTTGCCAAGAGCTAATAAGAGTATCAATAATAAATAAGGGTATAAGGCAGTATCTGACCATTTCAGCCGTTGTGTATCCAATCTGTGTTCTCTTGAAATTAGAACCTATAAGTCACCATGGGATGTGTGCTCAAATCACAATTGAGAATTTGCTGGCTTTTGTATCTCTGTCAGGGGATGGCGCCCTGTTGTTTTTCTCAGCCTGCTTATTCATGCAAGGTTCAGTGTCAGCTAATGTCAAGAGGAAGTCGCTATTATTGTGAAATACACTGTTGACTCCTTTTTGACTCACCAGTATGTCTGGGAGTTTGGACCACCAAAGGTTTTCATTGCCCTGCCCACTGTTAAAAAAAATGATTGATATGGCTCAAGAGATGTCACTTAGTCCACCACTTTGGTCTAGACTGAAGTATCTCAACAAGTATTGGATGGATTGCCATGAAAGTCAGTGCACACATTCACGTTCCCCTCAGGATTAACTGGAACAACTTTGGTGATCCCCTTCTCTCCTTTGAACTCTTTTCTTTAGTGCTAATCAGCAAATGTTAAAATGCTAAGATGGTAAACATGGTAAACATTATACCTGCTTAACATCAAGATGTATAGATAATGAATGTATAGGCTATTTTTGTAGCTATATTACCATGCAAAAATTTACAATAAATTTGTACATACACCTAATAAAATGTCAGATGACAAAGGTTATTTTTTTTCAAAAGATGTGATATATTTGTTATTGAGTCTAATATTCTTAAAGGCTCAAATCAAGGCCCTGTTCCTCAGTGTTGACTTTTTGAGGAAAGCAAGCTAAATTCAGTTGCTATTTGTTCATACATGTTCATTTTGAGAATTATTCCATAACAGCATAATCAAAAGTATATGTCATTACTTGCATTTAATTACTGTTTTATAAAGATATTTATTTTTTATTAAATTAATATAAATAAAACTAAGTAATTACATAAAATTCCTAATTCATCTGTAAAGGTGATTTAGTTTCATAGGCCCACAAATTAATGTTAGCTACTGTCACTTAAAGATGTACTAATCAGATGAACATACATCAATATTTGATAGATTACTGCCTTATAAAGTTGTACTTGGTAACACTGCCTATTTACACAGCCAGCATTGCACATCCAACATTAGCATTCATTTTCATTCAGATTTTTTTTATAAAAAATTATGTTATACAACATACTATGTTATAGTATCTTGTTTTGTAAGAACAAGTGTCACTTGTGACAAATAGTGAATATTTGATATTCAAACAAATCCAAAATCTGTAAATCTATGATTTCTGAAATCTTTTGTTTCCCACTCTCGCTCTGGTTTTTCCTTTGAAACTTAAATGAAACATTTCAGGTATGTACTACTAAAACCTCTATCCAGTGTGATTTGGACTGCATTCAAACTGACTTGATCCCTGTGTAAACAAATGCAGCGTCGTCATTCATTTGAATGGAACCAGTCCATTGGTGCAGAGTTGCAAAAAACTTGAACCTGGCTGACCTTTTCCGCAACGCAACGCAAAATCATCTAGCAAGGTGCTACATGGGCCAGTCACATACAGGCAAGTGCACATTCTCTGCAGATTCCTTTTGCCACATGAATGCTGTATTTCTAGTGTTTAACTTGTAATTGTCATGACAAGAGATAAAATAGTTGCCACAGTGAAAGGCTTTCTAGAGTTTTTTGTAAGTATCGCGAACTGCAGTGCAATGTTTTGGCCTCTGATATACTTGAATCGTATAATCTGTTGCTCCAACTGAACTTTGTGGATTAGATTTAATTTGTCACTGGTGCCTTAAACAACAAGCCCCCATCAATGCAGCCCCCGGGGGCGTTTTTAGACTGTTTTCAGTCTGAATTCCCCCTAAAAATGCATTAAAGTTATGTTTGCCAGTGGCTTGATCAAGCACAGACGAGCTCTGGCAGAGATCCCCCCTTTCACATTTCAACCATGGGATGGTCATTCCACAGCCCAGTCTCCAGGAAATTACAGTTATGTACAAGTAATTTATAACTCTCCAGCTGGTCCAGAATGCTGCAGCGTGAACACTGACAGGAACTAGGAAAAGAGATCGCATTTCCCCTCTCTCTATTAGCTTCTCTGCATTGGATCCCTGTAAAATTCAGCATAAAATTTAAAATCCTCCTCTTTACCTACTTAATGGTCAGGCACCATCGTATCTTAAAGAGATCATAGTATCCTACCTCCAAAAGCAGAATGGGGGCAGAACGTTCAGTTATCAGGCCCCTCTTCTGTGGAATCATATTCCAGTTTGGGTCCAGGAGGTAGACACCTTCTCCACGTTTAAGAGTAGGCTTAAAACCTTCCTTTTTGATAAAGCTTATAGTTAGGGCTGGCTCAGGCTTGGCTTGAACCACCCCCTAGTTATGCTACTATAGGCCTAGACTGCTGGGTGACTTCCCATGATGCACCAAGCTCCTCTTTCCTCCGCTCCCTCTCCATCTGCACGCATTCATATGGCATCAGTGCTTGTTACTAACTTGGTTTCTTCTCTCTCCCGTAGTTTTGTGCTTTCTTGTCTCTCTCCTCTCTCTTTCTGTCGCTTTCTGCAGGTATTTCTGCCCCTGGTCCTAGAGAGTCTGGATCTGTGACTGCAAACCACCTACTGCCCCCATGATCCTGCTCAAAACCCACTGCTTCAAATATTATTATCATTAATTTTATATGTATGTAGTTATTATAATATTATATTAAGTCTGATTGTTATTATTATTATTAGTCTTAATATAATTATAGATCTTTATGTGGAACCTGCATTTTGCTATGTTCCATTTCTACTGTTATGTCACAGCTTATGATGTGATGTGACAGTTTACAACATGAGAAAACAGAATTAAGACTCAAAAAATGTCTGATAAATGCCATCGTATAAATAGCTTCACCAAAGTATTTTTCAAATTATTTATTATATCATTATACTAATTAACAGTTAAAAAACAACACATTTGATGAAGTGCCTTTATTGGCTACACCTAACAATAGAGGGTAACTAGCAAACTTTGTACAACCATCCGGTTGTCAGCAGTAATGTGGTCATTAGTAAGGTGTACGTAAATGTACACTTAATGTAGAGTTAACATTTACATAATGTACACTTAATGTACAAAACTGTACACTCAATGTAAAATACACATTTATGTCAAATGTATGTACACTTTACATTAGTGTGTACTTTACTGACTAGAAAAAGCGTTTCCTGTCAACATAATCCAGTCAATGATTATGTTTGAGACCACAACTTAATTGGGAAAACAAATTAGTAATAAATATAAGTGGAATTTCTAGGAGACAGAGTTGCATGCCCACCCTCCCCTACTCCCTGCAGGGACATGTTCACATATACTAATAGAAACTGGAATACCAGTTCCAGACTGATGCCACACTTTCCTTTTGGTATCTTTTTCCCAATTAGTCTTACAATTAAATTAAAAGTATAAAGGGTATTGACTATGTTAGTTAGCGGAGATGACCCCTTCTTCAAATCAAAAATTGTGTGGGTCACGTGGGTCAGTGATTGGGTCTTGATGCTCATCAGCCTTTGATCTATTCTTTTTTCTACCTTTCTTGGTCATGCACCATGGCAGCCAGTGATGATTTTTTTCTTGGAATATGTTGATAGAATGTCTAATAAAATGATCAATACCGATAAATCTGGGCTTGTATCATGTACATGTTTTGTTCAGAATATGTTTGTGAAATGATTTAAATTCATCTGAAGAATTTTTCTGTGCCAGCAGCAGATCCTAAGGGTCATAATGTAGGTAGGTGGGCATTGTCCAGATTGTCATAAGAAGGATGATTCATAAGGACTTTCTTGACCTCCTAACCTTTTCTAGCACTGCACAATCAGTCCAAAATATCCACATCTGCACAAGAAATATCAAAATGTAATGAGAAAATGAGCACATAATGAGCTGAGCACATTCATGCTTCCCATAGAATTCATTTGCTCTTTATGTATATAACACATGCATTTGGATTGGTTGTGAACTTAGTACAGTCAACACTGCTGGTTCACTTAGGTTTGTTTTTAAGTTACTGGTGCTGAAGGGACACTACAGGTTTGAGCAAAAGATGTGTCTTCTTTTTTGAGGTTTTACGGCAGCTGTCATTCTCGATGTTGAACTATATGTTGTCCTTAAGAAACAATATACATTCAGTAGCCCATCAATTAATTGAACTAAAAATACACTGATTAAACAAGACAGCATGGAGTTTTGATTAAGTGTCATAGATGGTGCTGTCTGTCAGTAACCAGTGCTTTGAACCTTCAGGGCACAACAGGTGTGACTGTTACACAGAGACAAAGACCCTAGTGTTTATTCGTTGAGCAGGTTTAGTGCTGGATTTCCTCCTGGAATTTTCTCAGAATTTTTCTGTTCTTTTCTCTTTATTTTTTTAATTTTTTTTTTCATTAAGAACATCATCAATCCTTACATTAGGAATAACATTCACATATCACTGATTTTAGGTGACAATGCATTATCATGATGGTAACAAAAGGCTTCTTGGGTCACTTTCCACACACAAGTATTTATAAAAAAAGATGCTCATACGTCACACTATGGTGCAATTTTTGGTGCCTTAATCTGGACAGAAAACTGTGGCAGGCATTACATCTAAAAAAACCTTTTTTCTACAAGTTTGACTGTAGGGGGATAAGGTGTACATGCACATTAACAAGGCAGTGAGAGTAATATACGTTACATAGTAATCACTTACACATTTGTGAGATACATTAGACCCAATAATGGGCACCAGATCAAACAATGAGCAGTAATCACTCAGTTAAGATGGGGTAGCACAGTAACAGGCCAAACAAACCAACTGAACACTGCAGTCTGTTAGACTTCTCCTCTGTCATTATTGATGCTTTTTAATTTCATGTTCCACTTCCTCTGTGAAGTTGAGTTTTACGCGGTTTATTATTCCCTTAGGCCAAATACCCCACAGCAGGAACTCAAAATGTCAGCAGCTTGTATTGACACCCTGTCAGATAAAGAGAAAGGGAGAGAACAGAGGGAGAGAAACTAAGGGAGGCAGAGGCAAGAGTGATGAATATGAAAATACTTAAAATACAAATAAATCAATCCTAAATTGACAAATGTGTTGGGCTGAAATTCACTTCTAGAAATAAAACCTAAGATTCCAACCTTTGGAGAGTACACAGTTATCATACCTGGTAAAACCAAGGGATAAAACAACGTAAGTAACACCAAAAAATTAATAAAAGAGAATTATCCTTTAAAGTTGCAATATTTTGTGAAGTTTATATCAATTACTATATAAATGTATCAGTATTACTAGCAGTGAGTAACTTGACATCTAATATCAAAAAGTTTGGAACAGTCCTTTTACATAGAATTACTGCAGTAGCCAACAATTACCTCTGAATATATTATGTCTACAAAAGTCTACAGATGTCCATGCCATATTTATGACCTACCTGTTCAGGGTGTACCCCACCTCGTATGCAATGTATGTTTGGGATAGATCCAGCCCACCAAGACTCTTCAAAGGATAAGTGGGTTTAGAAAATGGGAGAGTGGTTGTCAATGAGTCAACATTCAGGTTCAATACTAGACTTGCACTAAAAAATTTACTACTTCTACTGTTTGAGGACAACACCTCAAACACTCCTCCTGTCATATGTGTAACGCCTTCCTACGGATTTGTTCTCATTTTCCATGCACGCAACCTCAGAAAGTCCTATTCGCTTGCTGCATCGTTTCAGTAACAAACTTAAACTACCACCAATAGTTAGTAATGAAATGTTTCAGGGCTTTAACTCATCTCCTCTAACCAACCGCCTTGGTCAGCCTTGACTGACTGCTGTTCAGCTACAGTCTCAGAAAACACATGAAAAGAGCAACAAATCATGAATGAGAATTGCACCTCCCATTTCTATGGGCTAAAATTTTGAGCCTGTAAAGTGCCTGTAAGGTTATGTTCACAATACAAAAGTTTTTCTAGTTGCAAATTAATCATTGTAAACCTGTAAAATAAATCTGCATGAGAAAGTTTGTGCATATGTAGTAAAGACTTGCATTTTCAGAAAAGATTTGGATTTGTAAAAAAAATGAAACTGTAAATAAAATCTGTGAACAAATTATATCGGTGGTGATGTTATACAAAGCCACTGTGAAAAACTGTGTGTAAAACTCATTGTAGTGTAGTAGATTTTCATGATCAACGATGCCGTGGGTTCTTCCGTGACCCAGGTGGGTTTAATTATGTTTGATGATGCTGTAGAAAAAAATGCTATACATTTAATGTGCTGCGTATGTATGCAAACCCACCTGTGTCACGGGAAAGCATCTTGTGCTGTCATCCATCTTGAAATTATACTACACCTTTAAGGACCTGTGGTGGAGATGAAGGCAATGGAATCATCTGCTCTCTGATTGGACAGTTTGACTCCGCTTTGTGATTGGACTGTCATTTTCCAGTTACATCCAGGTGTAAAGAAGGGTCAAAAGTCATACTTGTAACTTCAGCATTAGGCACAGTATGGAAACTTTGAGCACTGAGTTTTAGGTGCTGGTTCTCGAAACAGGTGCTGGTCAGCTTTCAAAGAGCTTTGACTATCATTGCTCAGACAATAAAACCAACTGTCCGATCTTCTCACCACTTTTCATAGAACACATTCAGTTATCCAAAATAGAACAACAATCCTCGACCTGTGAGTGACGTCAATGCATTCTCTGCAATCCTTTCCTCCCACAAACGTCACCAAAAAAATCTTCCAGTAAGCCTGACATTTCTCATTTGACAAAAACTTCCCTGGTAGATACTACCAGCACTGGGTTACCAGGTTTGCACCATCCCTAATTCATTCCAACAACCCCTTCCCTTTTCTGCTAAATCTAATGTCAGTACTGACACTGGGAAGCCAGCTGATGCAAGATTTGAAATGCCTAAATGAAAACAAGTCAAACACAGAAAATAAAGTGAAATACAATATACATATATTGTTATTTGCCGTTGCTTTTTATTTACACGAAAAACATACAGTATGACAATTAGTTTGCCTTTTGTTTGTAAAACCCTAATGAATAGTTTTTCATTGACATAAAAATCATGAAAGTAGTGCAATCATGCTCCCATGAAACATTTTTTATCTTAAGCGGACCTTGAAAAACTCATCCATTTGTTTATTTCGTCACATCTGGATTATTATAACTTTCTACCCTACATGGGTTCGCTCCTACTTATGTCACAGATTTACCTGTACCATATGAGTCTAGCCGCTCCCTGGGCTCTTCAGATATGGCACTTCTTACAGTTCCCAAAGCCCACAATGTTACTGAAGGAAAGTGTGCGTTTCTGCTACAGCCCCACTGCCATGGAACTCCCTACCTGAAGAAATTGGGATAGCAAACTCAGTACCCTCATTTAAATCAATTCTCAAAACTTCTATTAGAAGGCTTTTTTTTTTTTTTTAAGTAAATCCATTTTTACCTGTTTTTATTATAAGTTCTGTTTTATTAGGTTCTATGTTCCATATTTTTATCTTTTTATATCTCTGTTGTTTTTACCTTGATCCACGTTTTTTATTAATGTTATTGTTTTTTTATCGTGATTGTGTATTTTATCTTGTTCTGTGAAGATCTTTGTAACTAGGTTTTGTGCTATACAAATAAAGCTATTATTATTAAGTCATTAAAAACAAAAAAGACAGTTCTGCAGACTGAAACACCTTGTTGAGGAGACAGGCCAGAGGAGAATCGCTAGACTGGTTGGAGAGGATTGTGATTTATAAAGAGAAATTTGCGTAGAGGTGTGCATGCACACAGTTTTAAAAATCTCAATATTTTTTGGTGTACAACTTTTCTGACTTTTATGCACATGAAAACTTTTGGTATGCATCTTACACACAAATATATAAATGAGGCCCCTGAACATCTTCCACCACTGTTTTTTGTGGCAGTAGTGGAGTGCACTGTGCCTGGCAGACAAACCTCTGGCCAAAAGTACCACTCAATCAGGGTTTCTACAGTGATGGATTACTGTTTTGGCCCCCCACAACTTGGGTGCTCCGGTGAAAACATAAATGTATAACCCCTGACCGCATGTGTCTGTGATTGCAAACGCGCGTGCTTGATGATTTTTACGATGAAGTGCAAGTCAATCTTGTTAATTCTTCAGCTTCCATTACCACCTAGCAACCCTGTTAACCAAAGTAACTGTGTGTTCCTTTTTGCAAAAATTACAGGAATATCCCCCTGAGCCACATGCACAGGACTGGAAACTAACTTTATGTGTATTACTGGATTGTCAAAGGGAGAGGGGCAGTGACAACATTGAAAAATGGCATGGCTACTGGTGCTGTGAGATACATTTTGATATAATGTAAAATTAATACATCCTGGCCTGTTTTTACCTGATTTTTTTCGTTTTTAAATCTAAAGTCAGCATCATCCCTATTGGAATTAATAGTTTTAGGCAATAAGAAACATCATTAAATATAATTTTTGTGAAGTGCAAAATTAGCTCAGTGCTGGGAAAATAGGTTAGGTAGCCATTGCACTGGTCAGCCACTTCCATGTTTGGTCTATTAGTTCTGTTGGGCAGACAGTACTGATGTTCATCTGAGGAAATGCCTGGTGAAGGTGCCACAGCTCCTGCTTTCTCTCCAACAAGCTTTACTTTTCTTAGGTGCCTCATGTTGTTTCTGCTGCAGTGAACACTGAGAGCGGCTAAGGGAGAAACGGAGGGGTATATTTTTACCAGAGTATCACACAATACACAGCTTGCTTGAGAACTTTATATGGACATTTTGATCCTTGTTTTGCTGTCAAAAACTGGTCGCTCTTAGAATGTTTGAGAAGTAACAACTGACTTATAAACATCCATCTTACAGAGGGAGGCTGATACTGAAAAGATTTTGGCAACTATAACTCACTTTTGTTTTGACAGCAACAAAATAAACAAAATGTTTATTTCAGAGAATTATTCTCAGGAGACCTACTGTGAGTGTCCTTTTGTTCCTGCAAGTTGTTTATTTAACTAGCTAAAAGTTAGCCTTCTAGACTTTCTGCTCTCATCAGTATTAACGTTAGTAATGTTATGCACTGTAACAGTCATCCATCCTCTAGTGTCTCATTTTACCTGTCAGGCAGTTCTAGCTATCTACCTTGCGGACATTTTATTAGCTGTAGCTCATCCTTCTCCATTAAACCAGCTATTTACTGTAAGTTAATGCTAGCTAGCAAACACTAATTAGCTTAGTTGTCAACACTTGCCAAGAATTCAGCCAAGAAGATCCCTGTATATGTGTGTTGGTACAGACTCCTGTAACACAATCTGTCAATTAAAACTACACTTTCTGTCACAAATATATCTAAACATACAGTCAGAAGTAGCATCCCTCCAGCTGGCTAGCCCACAGCATCCTTTTTTTAATTGAAATGCTGATTGTAGAGAGTCGAAGACATGACATTCTCTTCTAATGTTGTTTTTTCAATTTTCTAGTTGTAATCTCTGAAGTCTAACAACTATTACAGCATTCAGTCCTGTCTGTCCTGCTGTTATTACAGACACATATGAACTAGCGACTATCCCTAGACTAACTCGTGAGCCTTGTCTCAGTATGGAGCATTTGTACTCCCACATTTGAATCCCAAGTTTGACTTGGGAGTATAAAGCTTTTCCAAGATCTGTAGCCTACATATAAAAAGCCAGTGACAGGAAAAAGGTTGTGAAAGGTTGTTGCTGTGTATGTTGGTGAATGAATGAATGAATGAGGAGAAACAAAATTAGACATCAAGAGATGAGAAAATTAGACAAAAAGCATCAAAATGGATCAGACCCGGATTGCCATTGCCGTTGCCATCGGTATACTTTATAAATGGGTGAGAGGAGGTGCCCAACTGAGGAGGAGAATCCGTCGAAGAAGAGCCAGTGTACAGTTAGGTGCAAAATCATCATTATACATTACTGCATGAAGTACCTGTACCCCATCTGTGTCATGTACATCAGTAGTCATTAACCAGGACAGCCTTCAACACAAACAGGATATTTCATGTCTATGATACAGTAATCACGTAGGCGACATTAACTATTTGAGTCACAACCTGGGAAGGTAGATGTGCTCTTACACTGCCTATCAAGCAATGAAAGAAACAAACCTTCTCGAGGATTAACAAGCACACAACTGAAAAGGTCAAATTTTAGAAGGAAATTTAATAATATTTAATTGTGGTACACTTCAACAATTCATATCAGACAATTCATATTTAGATTACAGTTGAACAATATTGAATAGTAAAAGCGCATAAATAAGCAATAAATGTAATAAATGAATGAAAAAAAAATTTCATGGGATGTTGGATGCATGTGACAGTAGGTAATGTTGTGTTTTCCTGTTTGGCCTCATAAAGGCGCTATTGTCTCACTGTTACTATGAATAAATACAGACAGAATGATGGAGAAGTCTATTTATATGAGCGAATTGTCACTGCAGCACATGGGTTACAGGTTTACTGCGGAGCAGTATTTTCCTTGATATTGGAGGGTTTTGATGACAGAAGCTCTGAAAATGAAGATGTACCTGGAGCTGTTGATGATGACGAATTAGTGTTTGTTCAATTTAGGAATCAGATCATTTAAAGCAGAACTAGAGCATGAGAACTATAAGGCTGGCTCAGACAACATGCACTCTGAATGGGAAAATTGTCAAAATACGGCTCAAACAGTGATCCTGAGAGAAGTTAGGAATGATGAGGAGATCAAATGTAGTAACCTCAACTGCCTCGACCTGGCTGTCATAATCGTACAAGTAGTTTTTAAAACCAAATTTTCCAAATTGGGAAGCCAGAAAATCTCAGGAGCAATGTACTTTTCTGAAAAAGCTTGACCTATAGCAGGTAGGTGACATGGCTCGAGAAAAGGAAACAAGCACCATGACTTCCAAAAGCTGACGGATGCTCTAAAAGTCTTGTGTTTGTCAACCATAGCAGGTGTATTATGTGTAACATAGTATACTATAAACGTGAAATATAATGAACTATGTTGGGAAATACTAATGACTTTCTAAAATTGCAAAGTCTTAGATAACACTGTAAAATTCTCAAACAGAAAAACATATTTTTTGTATATTTTTTATTGTTAATAATATGTTCTATAAAGTTTACACCAATATGATCTTAATATTACAGCTTAAACAGCCTTATATAATTGCTGGGTCGCCAATGACCCAATGTATGCAGGAATGTTTGAAAAGACTCCCACGCATTCAATGATTAAACCAGCTACTGCTCCAGGCGGGGTTTAAGAGAAGTTTAAGGTAAAGACTGTATTACACAGATCTTGGGTATGTCAGAATATGGAAGCCCAAAATTTCTGCAGCTTCTTGTGGGTTTGTTTATCATTGTTTATCACAGTCAGTGCCAAGATTATGTAGGACTATACAAGCAACTGTGATGTTACTCACTAATATAATAATATGGCAGTTACTGACATGGCACCTCTTATGCACAGGACTTTAGGAAACTAATGGTATTACATTCAGATTGGTATTTCAGACTCTGTCATGTATTGTAGGCTATATTCTTTTCGATAAGAGAAACTTCAGTGATTGCCTACTCAGACCCACTGATGACTGCTGTATTTTGCACGGTACTGTGAGACACAACTGGTATGCATGAAGTATAAAGTATATAAAGTGCATAAAAAAACGCATAAAGTGCATTAAAATGTGTAAAGTCCACAGTGCCACTCACCCCATTCCAATCAATCTGTAAAATGCAGTAGATATGTCCTTCCAATAGTAGATTTATATTAAGGATAATTATATAAAATCAGATTATATAAGATCACACCCTCCACACCCTTTTTTCCCCTACTTTAATTTTACAATTTTTTAAAAATTGTTTTAAAAAGTGATTTAAAAAACTACCTACCATGCAGTGGGCTATGCATCTGTTTGCCCTGTGGTGTTCTTACAGTGTTGTCTGTCTGGTCCCCAGGCCTTTGTTTTGCCTTTCTGTTATGGTAAACTTTAGGCAAAGATAAGTGATTATATTTAGGAAAGGGGAAACAGACCTCATTTCCCCAAAGTCTACTCCTGAGCCTTGGAATGTAATACCTACCTTTTTGCTTGCCTGACTTACTTTGACATGGTAATTAATCTTTTAAATTTCATTTTTGAAGTGTGAAAAGATTTTTTTTAAAAGGCTTCATTTTATTATTACTTCAGTTTGAAAAAATGAGTCAGTTAACTAAGTTGCAGGATACCTTTGAGGTAGATCAGTGTCCTAATTTGAATTAGTGTGTTGTTTTTTAGTTTTTTTTTTTTTTTTTTTAGAGATAGTTGGTTCCACTGTGCTACACTCTATTACAGCTGCAAAATGGAATGGAAAGAAAAGAAGAATCTAGTGCATTGAACCCTTAAGGCAAGAGAAGGTTCTAATTTTCTTCTAAGTTATTGACAGGTTGGTATGAGACAGAAGGATGGACCTCTGAAACTGGACGTTAACTTATATTTGACTTATGTTTGTTGTTTGGAGCTAACTGAATAATTCATTATCTCGGAGTTGGACTTGACTTGAGGTTTAAAATCTTACATAATGTAGTTGTGACTTAAATTCATATTCACATTAAGAGCCTTGTTAAGTCTTTCTTCCTATAATTTTGAAATTCTACTCTAAAGCCGGAGAGAGATCTACAGCCAGATCTCCATTCCAACCATTCATTCCCGAAGACCTCATCAGTGAAATCACTTGCTGAGGTGATTGGTTGGAATCAAAACCTGTAAACTGCTGTTTCTCTATGATACGTTTGGGCAACCCAATCTAAAACATGCACCAGACAGGAAAGGAAAAATATGCTATAGACTGAAGGCTGAGCTTTTGGTAGTCTTCAACCTTCATTACGACATAACATATACCCTCATTTGGCTTTCCCCATGTTGACAAAAATCCATCCACCAAATTAAAATAATTTTTAAAAATCTGTTCAATCTGGCCTTTACACGAGAGCGTCCCCTAGCCTGCAGTCAATGACAGCATGTACATAATCCATGCCTGTGTCTATCAGTCATGTTCTATGCAAGACTGAAATCATCATGATCATCAACCGCCTAATTTCCTGAAAAATCTACAAAAGCTCAGATTTAGGAACACCAATTAACTCCCTCATAGGAAAAGAAAGAAATATCTGTGCTTGATAAGGGGTGAAATGTCCAAGGCAACTCGGCAAGAATTATTAAAACAAATAAAAAAGTAATCAACCTGAGAGAGCACAGAGTTCTTAAAAATGTTCAAGAAGAAGGTGCGTTTCTGAGGTACAAGGGTTGAATGTAAGACGGATTGAAAAATGGCACATTTATGATCTGAAATGAAATCAACCAATTTTAAGGAGTCTAAGGAAATGACTAGGGTGAAGGTTTTGGCAAGGGTATTCTTGTATTTTAGAACCACATCAGCAATTAAGGCAGAGAATTGAGATTACAAGTTGCTATTGGGCCTTGGAGGACAGTAGATGATACAGCACACAGGATCTGTGCTGTTAACAGCAAACAATAGAGCCTCAAAGCTGGATTGGTAACAGTTACCTGTGAGCATTTAAAATCATTTTAAAATATTACTGCTAGCCCACCACCATGGCAAATTGTCTTAGGACAGTTAAAATAGCTGAAATTTGGAGGGTATTTCTCCAAAAGCTGGCTATATTCACCAGCCATTAAGGGTTTCAGTAAGAAAAACAAAGTCCAATTTGTGTAACAGTATTAGAGTCATTTAAAACAAATATCTTATTGGATACAGATCTAACATGTAGCAATCCAAATATAGCACAGGACAGTAATATTGTGTGTGCTGACAATGTTTTTACAGTTTAATCTGTTGTTTAGTTGGCATCAGAGACTATTGGTATTACAATAATCTCATTGCAGCCTCTGAGGAACGTCAGTCCACATCCAGCCACCACAGTTTGCCCATCCACCTCTGCATAATCCACAGATATCTCTTCCTCCTCCAAAAAGAAAAAGAATGTGTTCCAACAAATATACCCTCCCGCCATCCCAGTTGTAATGTTCCAGTCTTCTTGTCCCCTTTTCCTGCTCCCCCCAAACGTCATCTGACTGGATTGGAGGCATCTGTGATGTGCCATCTTCAGGTCTCTCCACAGATGTTCTATGGGTTTTAAATCTGGGCTTTGGCCGAGCCACTCAAGGACAGTCAGAGATTTGTCTTGAAGAACCTAAAGCATTCTTTTGGCTGTATGCCTTTGGTCATTGTCCTGCTGAAAGGTTAACCGTTGCCCCAGTCTCAGGTGCAATCTGGAGCAGTGCCTGGTGTTCATCAGACATTGTAATGGGAGGTCTGCCCAAAGGGTTCACATTTTGTCTCATCAGGTCAGAGAATCTCTTTCCTCATGATCTCAGAGTCCTTTAAGTTCTGTTTGGCAGATTCCAAGCAGGCTGTCATCTGTCTTTTACTCAGGGTGGATTCGGCCTAGCCAATCTACCATAAAGGCCTGATTGATGGAGTGCTGCTGAGATGGCCGTTCTTCCAGCAGGTTCAACCATCTCTGCAGAGGACTTCTGAAGCTCTGTTAGAGTGACTATTGGGTTCTTGGTCACCTCCCTGAGCAAGGCCTTTCTTGCCCCGTTACTCATTTTGGCCAAACTGCCAACTCTGGGAAGAGTCCTGGTGGCTCCAAACTTATTCCATTTCACAATGGTTGAGGCCACTATGCTCCTAGGAACACTCAAAACTTTAGAAATGGTTTTATACCCTTAACACTGATTTTCGTCTTACCACAGTTTGTACCACAGACATGGAAGTCTACAGAGAGTTCCTTGGACTCCATGGCTTAGTTTTGGCTCTGAAGAGCAGTTTGAATTGTGGGAGCTTATATACACAGGCATGTGCTTTTTCTAAACTATGTCCAATCAATTCAGTTTGCCACAGGTGGACTGCCAAAGTAAAAGGTCTGAATACTTTTGTAAATGAGAGATTTCAGTTTTTGATTTTGAATGAATACGCAAAAAAAAATCTAAAAACATGTTTTCACTTGTCAGTATGGATTATTGAATGTTGATTGATGGGCAAACATGCAAAAATTGAAGGGGTCTAATTACTTTCTGCGGCGAACTTTGCTTTTACTGTTTTCTTTACCTGTTTTTCCCGTGAGTTGTGCTTTTGACTCCACAGCCTGTCTTACTGAGCCTTTACATTTTTACACTAATACTGAAACATGTGTCTTCTTCATGAGGAGCTGAACATGTTTATTAGCTTACCAATTAAACAAACCATAACTTAACGAAAATGCATATCATTTTCATTTAGCTGTTTTACAAATTAAAGCTTTTTCTTCTTAACAACTCTTTGGTCACACTTAAAAAACATCCTCAGACCTCAACAATGCCACCCTATAATTAACACTGGATTCCCATGCAGCGGTTATGCTTCAAACACGGCTTTACATTTCCAGAAAAACAGGACAACCTCAGTTTCAACTTGGTAATGAGTGGCTCTGTAGCCTCAGGCTGTGCAGCAAAAGCTAATGTTATGCTAGAAAGCTGTACTGTCCCCAGTTCTAAATATGAATCTCAAATTGTGAATATGATCAGGCAACATGTTTTTTGTTCATTTCTTTTCTCCCTGAGGCAATGCTATTACTGTCCCCCAGAGCATAGTATACTTTCTTTTATTAGAGTCTATTTTAGCCTAAACATGTTGCTCGCCAATCCAAATCCCCTGAGTCCTGCATGATGAAAAAACTTCAATCAATACGAAATTAAACACACTCATTAATACAGAAAATTATGCATTTACACTTTATATGGTGCCTTACTTTATGTCCAAAGTAATCAGTATTCCTATATACAACATTATCCAAAATTTTATGTGAATAAAAAATATGTGCAATATAAATCTATTGATCCCTCTGATGAGCACTGAATAGCTTCTGCTTTCATAAACAGCTTCATGTCTGAATCTTGGAATAAAAGTATGATCATAATTGTTCAAATACTGTTTAGTTTCCTAATTTTTATCCACTGTATATGCACATGTACGTATGTACCATTATACTGTAGTGAGAAAATCCTCAACTTCTCTGTTGAATTACAAAGCCAATGCGTAAAGCAATAATTAAAAAAAACATTTAAAAAAGCACCCGAACTTTTACTGTGCAAACTCTAGAGTGCTGCATTACATGGGTTTATACGTGTGTGTATATATATATATAGATATATATATATATATATATACACACCAATCAGCCACAACATTAAAACCAGTTACCAGAGATTCTGACTCTGAGACTGGGAACCACTGCCCTGTGTAACAAAAGATTTGTCTTAATAAAGTCAGAGCGGCGAGAAATGTTTTTCTGGGGGAACAGTTTGACTGACACTCTGTGCGGAAATCGAACCACTGTCGAAGCCCTGTATATTTGAAAATCCGTGTAAATAATATTTGCACTGTTGTCTATCCATAGATACATCCACATCATATTACACTTGGGCAATATGCTACAAACAGCTGGACGTCATTGACAGCTTATACTCCACAGTAGTGGTTCCGGAAATAGCCGAACGTCGCCGAAAAGTCACGAGGGTGTACACGGACGAAGTGTCGGGGATGTTGTTCCGACAGAGAGGATGCACCGCGGACTGTCAGGGAGCAGACGGATGCCGCTGTCTTACCGGGACCACTGACTTACACTGAGGGAGAAAAGTAGTCCCAGTATCTGAGCAGAGGATTTACCTGACACTCCTCACGGTGCTTTTACAGACCTTTTTTTCCCTTTCCACTTCGAGGGATTAGGGCAAGTGTTGCCGGCCCGGAGGAGCTGGGAGACTCTTTCGTCAACTGTGTGTCATCCGGGGACCTCTCTGCTCTTCTTGTCTTCAGCATCTTTTTGCGAAACGGAAACGTCCGGGGGAACCCCAAGAAAATGGTGAGTTATAAGGCATATTTCATTTAAGGCGGCTATGCTGGGTCAAGTGTGGAAACGCAGCGCTGTGTGCTGACATCTGTGCAGTTAGAGGACTGTCCTGTGGACTGGACATGCTGCATGCAAGCCTGAATCATATAGCCACACAACTCCGTCAAGACTCACTTGCATCTGACAATTCAGCCGACGCTGACAGAGCATGACGCCCAACGCTATTCAGATTAATAACGGGCATAAATCAATTCTCTGTCCGCTAAATTACATACCCGTTTTAGGAGGAGTGATGTTATAGATTATCCTAATGTAAGTGCATCCACAGCTCGCCATGTAATTCCCCAAGCAGGGATTATGTTTAAAAAAAAATAGAACCGTGTCAACTTTTACGGGCGAAGTTTGTCGACAAAGGCTTGTCTTGCAGATGATATGCTGAAATAGTTACAGAAGTGCCGCCTGTGTTTTATTTGAAATGTATGCTCTCTCGTGAATTACGAGTCGATCTAAGGAGCTTCTTAAAATAAGTCAGAAACCGGCTCGGGTCGCAGTGCCTTTTTTATACTGTGCCTTTGTGATGACCAAAGATTCTTTAATTCAGCTGACTTTAAAATGCCGTCTGGTCAAGCATCTCCCCTACAAGAAACAATGGCACACTTGCGCTGTGCATCCAAAATCTTTGCAAGTCTAAGCGCTGCCCCATGTCCTTTTATATGAGATTGCGTTTCGGGATCAAAGCTGTGCAACACAGCGCCACTAGCATAATTGATTTGCGTTATTTCAGTCATTCTTTATTTGAATTGCTCGTCATCTGCTCAGACTCCGCGATCAGTGTGACCACGGGATGCTGTTTTACAAGAGAGTCCACTCTGAGCATTTTTTTCAATGTTTAAAATCACTTTCACAAAACTGCGCCTTGCTGGCTTGATGCGTTAATTTAAGCTTGAATGTGTGTGTGATCCATTGGGAAAATAGTGCGATTTGCTGTCTGCAGACTATTCTGCAAGGAATTCATACTTTCAAAGTATATTATTTATAATTCAATGCCAACACGGACAACCCGTCGGGTCAATGGCACATTTTGCTGTGTATAATAAACACTATGGCTAGAGCTAAAATGCATCACTTTTGTTTAAGGCATGTGGGTTGCTCTCATGAAAAATATAGTCTACTTGTTGTGTTTCAGCAATCAGCTCTGGACTCTGGATTCAGTCTCAACTCTGCGGTGCTGTCTAGTGTAATATTAGTCAGTTATAGTGCATGATTCTTTTGGCATTTTTCTAAAGCAGGAATAGCGAGCGGTTCTATTCATGCTCTGGATTCCAAAATCCAAATGCTTTTAGACCAAATAAGGCAAAGGAAGAAGAAGAAGAGAAAGAGGAGTGCATCACGTTGTGTGACAGTGATAATTGGCTGTCAGTTCACCTGTATTTGACAAAGCCCTAATTAGGCCGGATGGAGAATAGAGAAGGAGTGACTTAGGCAGTGACAGAGTACAACAGATGGAGGAAAGAGGAGTGAGGGCAGGGAGGCTGGAGAGGAGGTGGAGTCACAGAAGCAAGATGCACACATAGAGGCACTGGAGAGAGTGTGCTCTGTTCTGCATGTTGTCCATCTACTTTGAGAGTGCATCAGCTGAATGCCAGCACTGTGAATGTATGATGGAAAGCTGTGTGTGTGTGTGTGTGTGTGTGTGTGTGTGTTGCTCTGCTTATCTTAATGATGGCTGCATGAGAGGACACTCATTGACATAACTCATTCCCTAGCCCCTTACCCTAACCTTAACCATCACACCTTATTGTCATATACAAGTTTCACATAGATACCTGTACCTATATTTAAAATAGTGTCTGTACATCCCAATATTCTGTCTGGTGCACTAGCAAAAAGTCAAAACTAATATCAACTAAAATGGAACTCAGTAGAACGCATACCTCTGCCAAGGCCAATGTCAAACAACATACACAAGATTTCAGAGAAAAATATTCAAATTCATACTAAATAATCCGGATCTGTTCCGAAATTGAATGGGTTCTTCCCTGGCCCAGCCCCAACCCTTCAGTGCAGATTGGTTCAGTACTTCTTATGTAATTCTGATGACAAATAAACCAAGTAAAAGACAAGCTTTAAAAAATAGCCTACCGAGGTAAAAAGGTGCACAAATTACAAATTATAATTATAATTTTTTTAAGAACAGATATGATGTTTTGGCATTGTGTCTTTGTAAATTTTAATTAGCATGCTGCCAAGAGGCACTTCACCTGATCCAGTGCAGGTCTGGGTCCCACAGTGAGCTTTACCACCAATCACATCAGCATGTAGTCATCAAGTTATTTACATAAAAATCTTAGATGCCACTTACATATTAACCAATATGATGCAACCCAATGTATCAATCCCTAATATGAACATTATGTTATAATAAATATAATATATCAATTTTACTCAGAAAAGATTTGGGCACATGGTACAATAGTGCTAAACAGACTTTTATCATTTTTGAACAAAAAAGTCAGCCATTAATTTGCCAGTATCCCAAAAATTTTCAAATTTTATGATTCCAGAGCTCAAATTCAGTGACAGCTCAGTCAATGTGAATCTGAGGTTTGCAGAATCCTCCATTATCAAGGTTTTTGGTATGGCACTAGGGCTGTGAGTGAAACAAATGCTCGACATAAATTATGGCCTTGCCTTTGGTATCAATCTTTCTTGCTGTAATTACGTAACACATCCTGTTGGGAGTCTGAATGCACCAAAAATGTTGAACGTTAAACACTTTTTAACATTTTAGAATGTTAAAATGTTAAAAAAGTTTTTTCAAAGGATTGTAGAAAGTCTGTTTTTATTTCTGGCCCCATTCCCACCCTTGGTCACGGAGCTGAGCGCTTAAGCCGCATTCTTAGCCTACACACCTGGTTCCAGTCTGCATCCAGTTATCGCAACATGGATTTTTATTGACATTTTTAACCTGGACGGGGATCATGCTTTGCTCTTCAAAAGAGATGGGATTCATCCCAACAGACGTTGTAGTCAAATGCTGTTGGCTAATATTCAGCACGTGGTCCAGTCAGTGCATGACTGTTTGCATCACCAGTGCATGTGTCCCCGCTCAGGTCACTCGCTCTTCACTAGACAGATCTTGTTCTACGCAGCCATCTATAACGTTATTGCCTTTGCCAGCTCCCCCTACCTGTATGCTTGTCTCCATACACCTTTGCTATCCCTGTCAGTACTTACACTGGACTCGTCCCTTCTGTCAGCATTAATTACAGCTGCCCAAAAGAATATATTCCACTCCCCCCTGGCAGAAATGTAAATTTAAATAACTTAGTTGATCTCCCCCTAAGCGCTCTCTCTTCTGCTCTCCCAAACATACCTGTAAAAATCACCCTTTTAAACGTAAGGTCTTTAAAGAACAAATGCAATGATTTGATTACTACCAATAATATTGATATTTTAGTTATGACTGAGACTTGGTCAAAATCATATTCAACCATCCAGCCATTTTACATCAGTGTCTGTATCTGTACTCAATTATATGGTTGAGCACATGGAGTCTTTTTCTTGCCCCTTGGATGTGATCCTTACAACACTACTGAAGGAGACTATGCCCACTATTGGTCTTTTCATTTAATCTATTATTAATAGCTCTCTGATCTGTGGATCTGTCCACGCCTATATTAAAACTGTTCTAGTCGATCCTCTCCTTAAAAAGCCCAACTTAGATCCCGCCATTCTGGAGAACTGCAGACCTGTTGCAAAAATTTCATTTTTATCCAAGATCCCGGAAAAGGTTGTGTTCAAAAACTTACTAGCACATTTAACAGATAATAATCTATTTGAAATATTCCAGTCTGGCTTTTGATCTTTCCACAGTATTGAGATGGCTCTTCTTGAAGTTTGTAATAACCCTCTATTGGCTGAAGATGATGGTGATTGCTGCACCTTAGTTCTTGTGGACATAAGCGCTGCTTTCAACACAGCAGATCACAACATACTGATTAGACTGAGACTGGAGAAGTGAGCAGGAATCACTGGTGTAGCCTTAAATTGGTTCAGACCCTACCTATCGAATAGATGTTTTTCAGTTTCATCCCCCAGAAACTTATTCTATGGTGTCCCCCAGGGTTCAATTCTGGGTCCCATTTTATTTATAATATCTAATATCTTTATAATATCTATATGCTCTCTCTCAGTCACATCATCCACAAATATAATGTCTGGTTCAACTGTTACTCTGATAACACACAGCTCTATCTCCCAATCAGACCTGATGACCAGTCTAACATAGCCACCCTCCACAAGTGTCATACTGAAATAAAATATTGGATGTCAGACAACTTCTCAAATCATGGCAAGCTCAGGACCTGTGTTTTCAGCCCCAGATAAAGAAAATTGTTCAGTCATGTTTTTTTAATATGTGAGAAATATATAAGGTTAAGTCTTTTATTTCAGCCAGAGATCTGGAGAAATGCATCCATGCTTTTATACCTGTGACAGTCAGAAATCAATCCACTGCCTAAAGTTAATTCAAAATGCTTCAGCTTGGCTCCTAACTCAGTGCATAATATGTGTTCATATCATCCCTGTTTTAGCCCCCTAGCACTGGGTGCCCGTTTATTTTAGGATTGATTTTAAAATTCTTTGAATTACTTTTGAGGCCAAACATGGGCTGGCCCTTCCCATATTTCTGAAATGTAATCCCACTATGAGCAAGGACACAGTCTGAGATCCTCTGGTAGTGCCTTGCTGGCCATTCCAAGGACTAGGTTGAAAACAAGAGGAGACAGGGCTTTTGCTGTCAAGGCACTTAGACTTTGAAACAACCTGCCAGAGGAGATCAGACTTGCAGAGTCAATTCTCCATTTCATTTCACTTATTAAGACAGTTTTTAAAAAAAAGCTTTTATTGTGGCATGTTTATTTTAATTGTATCTTTATTTTTCTTTGATCTGTTGGTCTGTTTTATATTGACTGTTGTGAAGCACTTTGTTACCTGTTTTGAAAAGTGCCATACAAATAAAGTCTTATTACTATTATTACTCTTAATTGCATATGAACTAAATCTTAATGCCAATTAATTACATATTTTCAATCAGTTTTGTTGAAGACTTTGTGTACATATATATTTCCTTCGCCCAATGTTATATTGTCCTCATCAGTTTAATTCAGAATTTAGTTTATTATACAGAAGAAAATTCACATGGAATGCACAATAATCATTCGGGGACATTTTATAAAATATAAAGGTCAAATGCAGTGCAACTGCTGGTCATGGGCATCCGTTTTAATCCACTTAAAGTACAGTGTCACAGTGGATTATCCACAAATCCAGAAAGAGATGTTGCTGTTGAATTTTCAAAATGTAATTTTTCAGTTTTAGCAATACTCCATCCACCATCATTGTATTGGGGTAGAGGCAAACAGAAATATAGAAACCAGCAAACCTAAATACTAGAGCAATCTGCATGTCTATGCACCATAAGAACTAGGAGAGAAAAAAGTGTTTTTTAAAATTTGGATGAACTAATCCTTTATACTCAATTAATATTGCACTGATAAATTTAACACATATGTTTGCATAAATATTTTCTTAAGCTTAACCTTAACAGTAGGTCATTAAAAATGTTAAAATAGTAGTATGAATTAGTGTGTGCGTGTGTGTGTGTGTGTGTGTGTGTGTGTGTGTGTGTGTGTGTGTGTGTCTGTGTGTGTGTTTGTGTGTGTGTGTGTAAACTGTATGTATAGAAAAAAGCTGTATGAATGTGTGTGCGCGAATGGGTGAATGTAGCATGTAGGTCAAAGTGCTTTGCATGGTTAATAAGACTAAAGAAGGCTATATATATATAATATAATATAATATAATATATATATATAATATAAAGTGCATTCCATTTGCCATTTACGCATCTGACCTCCTATACCAGTAGGATATACCATATTTATTTTCCATTTTCTATTGCCGAAGCACACATGTTGACATAATTTAATTTAATGCAATAATATAATAATATAATTTAATGACTGCAGACATCTGACTGAATCAGACTGCAAATCTTTGCTTCTTTGTCTTAATCACAGTTCAATCTAGGGCTCTATTGGTATCACAGCTGTATGTTTCCATCTCTGTTCACACTCAACCGTCCTCTCCACTTTGATAAATTGTGTGTAATTTCAGGGATGAACAAGCATGATATCATATGGACGGAGAGGACTGCTGTATTTTGGCATTCTGTATATACAGAATTTTCGTCCAGTTTAGAGTCTGCACACTGAGACAAGAGACCTACGGAACCCTGCAGGCTGGAGCCAGTCCCAGGCTCAGATAATTCTACACAGGACTCCTATGGTTCCATATTTAGCCCTTTTCCTATAGTAGTAGTTCTATAGTATGTTGCTGATATTGGCTGCTTTTCTGGAGTTTTGAGGCGAACACCCATAGTTAGGAATAATACAAGTCTGATAACAATATATAAGCAAAATTCTTTTTGTGTATAATGTCAACACACAACATAAACAAACATAAAACAAGTGATAAAGATATATCTGAGCAAAGATATTTCACAAGACAGTAAATTTTAATTTAATGTCATTAAAATATATATGATTACTTAATAATGTTAATTGATATGTCATTTTTGAAGACATTTCCATTTCACATTTCCATCTAAAATCTGACGATTTGCTGCTTTCCTTTTTTTATATGATAGTAAATTGAATATCTTTGGGTTCTGGACTGTTTTGCTGGGCAAAAGAAGAGAACTTAAGACATCACTTTGGAGTCTGGCAAACTGCAATCGACACTGATATTTTATTGACTAAACAATTATTAGGGCTGACCTGAATGCCTGGAAGCTTCAAAGCTACTAATGTTGTCATGGTAACCGACGTCCAACTCAATATTTAAGTGCTGCCTTTTTCCATTGTTATTATAATAATAATATGCATTACCACAAAAATCCCAAATAGCCCATGAGATAAGAAATAGTAATCCAGCATTATTAATTACCCGTCAACATTAATTATTATTAATTATTCTCAGATAAGGACATTTAATCTTAGTGATAATTTTGTGCGTCACTTGCAGCTCTCATCTAAGGTTACCAGCAGTGATACTGGCACTGTTACACCTAACCACATGACATACTTACAAGTTACAACTACATTAGCAAGATAGTGAAAAAGTCAAGCGTATGGAATAACAAATTTGCGAAGATGACCCGCAAAAAGTGGAGCGCCAGATATGCCAAAGGAATATCATAAATCTACAACGAGTATGGCAAATCACCTGAAAACTGTGAGTAAGAACTTAGTTTTCTTCCTACTGCTAGAATTCTCTTTTCTTTTATCATTGCTGATGTTAGTGCGACCTGCATGCTAACAAAGTAAAACGTTGAAGTCTGATTTTTGTCCTCGTCTCCCTCACGGTTAATTATGAGTGAAGCTTCGAAGCTCCAAAAATGGTATTTGGGACAGCTCTACTATAAATAATTAGATGTACATATAGAAATGTTGCCAGTAAAGCATCTATTGCCGTAGTTTACTGCTCTGCAATTTGTTTTGCAGCCGGTATCTGCCAACATACATACATTCCAATGCCAGTATATCTGTGATGACCTAATATTGCCCTGCAGATATATCCATTTGGCTTTAGCATGCTGCACTTTTATTGTTCTTTTAAAGGAACAGACTACCTTTTTTGACTTTTTTTCTGCGAGTGCAATGTTTAGATGGCTATCATTTGGCAGGTTTTCATCCACCTTTTTTATGTGCTTTTTCAGTTTGTACTTAAAAAAATGGAGAGGATATGCTGGAAATTTGAATAAAAATCTCGAAATATTGCAAAAAAGTTTTTGATGGGAGATGGAGAAGTTGGTGTATTGATAAAAGCAAAATGCAACAAAGTCCAATGGAAGCAGATTTATTAATTTAATTATGATGTACATATAGCATGTGACTTAAAGAGACAAAAAGTAATAGCAGATGAGAAATAGATCTGTGCGTTCTGATGTGGAGATTGTAACGTTTCTTAAAATTAATGCATGAACAAACTGAAATGTCTGATTTCCATCATGTTTTCTACATTTTTTTTTTCACTGTTTGAAGTTTGACTGGAGCTCTTTTAATAATGTCATCTGCTTGTATCCTCTTCTTCTGCAGTGGTTAAATTGCACTGACTGGAGAAATAGCTCCACCAGCTCTTCATCTTGATGAATCAACTCCTAATATTCACATAAATTTAGTGCAAAAATTTGCAGCAGAAAATGTGAATTAATGTGCGTTTCTACCCACTACGGTAGAAACGCACATTAATTCACATTTTCTGCTGCAAATTTTTTTCGAAATTCAGTTAAAATTTGCACTAAATTTGGATGGTAATCCACCTATTCTTTGTGTGAAGTATAGAGCTGGAGTCAGGAAGTGGTTAGCATTGCTTAGCATAAAGACTGGAAGCAGGGGAAACAGCTAGCCTGGTCCTGTCCAAAGTTCAAAACACACCTAAAAACAACCTTAAAACTCACTTATGAACATGTTGTGTCTTTTTTAACCACAAATGTTGAAAGGTTTATGGTTTTAAGGGAGTTATGTTCTGGAGCTACTTCTTGACAAATAGCACTGTGTCCTTCCTCCTAGCATTTCTGTGTAGCACCTCTGGATATAGCGTGGGATGCCAGATACAGTCAGAGAGCAATCACTTTGGTCTCTGCACAGGCATGATGGTACACAATGTGGCATCCTCACTGTGACAACAAGACTTTAAAAAGTGCACCAACGTTCATTTTACTTGTGTTTACCCAAGGCTCAACAGCAACCCACAGTTCTCTCTTTTACTCAGGTATCAATATGAATCTCTCCTAAACCACATCAACAACTCACATGTGACCTCAACGACTCTCAAGATGTTAACACCCCTACAAGAGGTGAAATGCCTGGGACTCCCCACCAGTCAGTTAGAACGAAAGAAGCCTTACGGGGGACAGGTGAAATGTCTTCAAGAACCTCAAGCAAGTCCAGTTGCTTTCGTATAGCACTTAGAAATACCATCACCTGGATGACTGAGAATCTTCACGGACATAAAACATGTTGGCTGTTTTGGGAATTTTGTCAAATTTCTCCTGAACTATTAACCAAAAATTTTTTCTGAATAAATCTTAGATGAATCAGAATCATAGTTTAGTTTTATGTCTATGATGGTTTGTTAAAATAGCTGTTTAGATGGAAATTTTGAGAGCACATGATCATCTAACACTCTGTTGACTCTGGTATCAAATTCTCAGTGGATAACTTTCAGACTAGAATAGCAAAACCTGAGCTTGTGAGATGTGCAGTTTTGTGATGCTCAAAACCTGCAATGTTATTTGAATTCTTGAAGGGCATTGCTACTCTTGGGACCATTACTTGGCCCTGAACCCAAGATCATCTCAGGGTGTTTTTTAGCATCTCACGACTGCACTCATACATGGAAATTCCTCTATGTCATTCCTCAGCAGAAACATCAGTTTTTCTTGTAAATATGAACAAGAACAGAGGCTTGATGCTCTTTTTTCTTTTTTCTGGTTACACAATTGTTCTCAAAATGAGATCAGACCTGCTGTAGCAAATAAAAAGCTTTTTTTTCTGCTAAACAACTACAGATAGAATATATATAATATATAATTTGCTATGCACATCCATTCTACTGAGACCCTCAAGAAGTATATATAGGTATTACGAATAATTCTGAAATGATTAGTAAGTTATTAAGTTAATCGATAAAATTTACAACAAATCAAAATTTGATACTTAATTGTTTAAGTCATTCATCACGAAAAAATTGAAAACATTCTCTGATTGTTGCCCCTAAAATTTCAGTTTTTTCTTCTTTTCTCTCTTTTAGATAATTGTAAATTGAATATCCTTGGGTTTTTGGACAATCCAGTATCCTAGGAATTACATTCATATTGAACTTCTCAGATCTATTGCCAATGCAAGATGTTTCCTGTAAGTAGCAAGGTTGAAAGTAAGCATTTTATTTCCATTTTATTTCAGTGAATCTATTCTGTGGTAGGCAAACTGGAAATCATGTAGTTTTAGTGTGAACAGGCTTTGTCTCTGTAGAGCAGTGAACTGATTTGATTTCAACATGCTCTGTACTGTTTCCTGTGGATATGATTGGATGGGGGTGTTCAGTTTGTCTCTTGCATGATGTAGTATTGTTCCTGGGTTGACCTATCTACAGAATAGTCCAGCTCATCTTTCATATCTACAAATGAACAGGACCCACAATAGCCAGGCTGTTCACTGAGACTATTGTTTGCTCTCAGTCAAAGTGTTGCCAACTATTTGAGGTAGATGGCCGCCCACCTAGAACCACCCAGAGCCCTGTTCTGTTCAAGGTTTCTACCAGTTAAAAAGGAGTATTTCCCTGCCACTGTCGCCAATTGCCTGGTCATGGGGGAGTGTTGGGTCTCTGTAAATAATATTATAAAGAGTACAGTCTAGATCTGCTTTATATGAAAAGTGCCCTTGGATAACTTCTGTTATGATTTGGCGCTATATAAATAAAATTGAATTGACTTTACTTGATTTGCTGTCAGTGTTGTTGTTTCATCTCACCTAACAGCGAGATCTGACAGACCTGTGATTTCCCCACTGTGGCTAAGAATGGTTGCTGGTATCAAAAAATATCTCTGCGATGGGCATTTGGCTGTGCAGCTTTTGATATTCTTGCCTGCATACTATAAGGTATTTGTGATCAAAACAGGATGTTGGGAGAGGGACACAACATGCGGACTGTTCAGTAGCAGAGAGCCATTTGACCAGAACACACTGCTATATCAAATACACCAGGATTTCACAGAAAGCTCAGCCAAGTTTAACCTGGATGTAATTATACTGCATTCAGAAATGTAGCGATTTGTTCTTTAAACCAAATTCTAGATAGATGAATTAAAGTGACAGCATTGGCCCTATAGGGCTCTAATTCCAAGCTACTATGTGTATCTGTTTCTTTCACAAAAATGTGTGTATTTGGATTTATAATCCAAAGTATAAATGCAACTATAATATGCATGAGTTTACCTGCACACAAAACACATATGATATGGAGTATGTATTTGAACCTTGTACGTTGTGGAAATATGAATGGGAGGGGTTTCAAGAGTGGGAAAATACATGTCAAAAAAGCTCATTGGGCCCTTCTGCATATTTACTCTTTTTTTTCTAAAAACAGGAGGTTGTGTATATAATGGGAGGATGCTCAGATTAAAATAAAGTTAGTGAGAAGGCTGTTGATAGAAATGTGCCATAATAGCTCATTTGGCCATAATACATATTTAAAAAAAAAAGACTGTCCTTGTATCTAGTGTAAGCCTGGTGAGGTTGATTATGAAGTGTCTATTAGAAAAATACAAAACTTCTTCATTAAATGGTTGATGAAAACAGAAATATTAAATAAACAAGGATATCACTTCATTTAAAAAAAAAGACCATCTCTGTTAGGCAAATTAATGAACTGCATTATATACTACAGAGAATGGTTTAAAGCTGCAATGATTAGTAGATTAGTAGACCAATTAGGTCAATCAGCAGAAAATTAATTGGCAACTATCTTTCAAGTGAAAATGCCAAGAAATGGCAGATTCCAACCTCTCAAATATGAGAGTGTGCAGTATGTGTTCTCTTCATGATAGTAAACTGAGACTCTTTAACTTTAAACTAAACAAATGATTTGAAGAGGCAACCTTGGGCTTTAGGAAATTATAATGGGAATCATTTGTCATTTTCTTACATTTTATACACTGAATTATTAATTGATTAATTGAGAAAATAATCAGCAGATTAACCGATAATTAAATATCGTTAGTTGTAACCCTAGTAAGGTTATGTTCCATGCTGGATTTTTAGTAATTTGTGTTATTACAAATTTGGATGAGGTTTTGAATGAGATTTTCTGTTAGCTCCCTGTTACCGTTCTCATCCCTCACTCCCACTGTCCCACAGTTTCCCATCTTTTCCTGCCTTGTCAAACACTCAATAAAGCTGGCAGAGTAAACACTGATTTAAAAAAAGAAAAGGTGTAGAAATGATGACTTTTTCAGTAGCTTGCTCAATTTTCCAGTAGTGTCTGATCATATTACACTTGTTAAAACTGCAGTCTTTGCAATTTGATGTTCACACTGTGAACAAGCAAAAAGGAATTTATCAGTAGTGATGGCTTTTGCATTAAAGTTTGATTTTAAACTGTTTCATTTAATTTGGATCAGTAGTAGAGGGGCTCCTCTGAACCTGCTTGCTGTTGATATTCCTCTGTTTTCCTCTTGTGCACATACATATAGAACTTCTGTCTGGTTTCTCTGTCAGCTATGCCTCCATCACACAGCCCTACTACTTGCTTCCCTGTCAGAATTATAGGCCTGATCATTTCTGCAGTGCGTCAATTAATAAGACTTGAGAACAGAGGGCTTATAGCTGAGCTGTTGGCTGATGCCAGACATATGTTACAGTTGATGAAAACCGAGAATGTTGTGCTGATATTTGAAATCATTGAAAGAAATGAGATGTAAAGTTTAGAGCAGACATAGAAATTAAGTGATTACTGAAAGAATCAGCACCACCTGTGTGTATATCCAGTGAAGCCTCCCTCCAACTCTGCTCCAAACTGCTGGTTGTTATGGATGAATAGATTCTACTGTTGCAACTGTGACCTGGGCGTGCTGCTGGATGCTCTCTGAATGTAAAATCCTTCAGCATAGCAGAATGTCCATGGTTTAGGCTTGATAGTTGATTACCATAGTTTCTCTTATTAATAGTAACTTACTGATTGTGTGATTAATGTGATTAGAAGCTAGATTATTAAATATCAAGTTATATCTTTTGCTACACAAAACAATTACAATTTGTTCTGTCACTGTGCTGAATGAAATAAAAACCCTACATGTTTATAACTAACAAATGTCTTCATTCCCCAACAAACAAATCCAAAAGGATTCGGATTCAACAACAATTCTATCAAACCCCTTCCCTAGTCGTAGCCAGAATTTTACAAATACTGAATTCAACATTCCAAAAAGCCATAGTGTTACCACGATCCCCCTAATAATAATAATAATAATGTAAAGTTCAACATTTTCTTACTTTTTTTTTTTTTATGAAGACATACTCGTCTCGAAACGATCATCTGTTTACTCAGCTAAAGGCTGCAAATCAATCATTGTGCTCTACCTTCTCCTCCCTGAAGTTTACTTTCTCTGATCTGACTTAGCTGACTTAGCTGCATATTGCTGGAGGATGCAAGGACAAACCTTTCTATTTAATCATTTCTTGTTGACTACCATTGACTTGACCACATTTATAAGTTGACCTCATGGTTGCGCTACATGCTTAATGCGCACAGCAAATTTCATGACTGTCCATCCAACAGCTGGTGAAATATCTTGCTCTGCAGCAGTGTGCTAGACAGACAGATGGACATTGTGCCCGACCTTTGTTATGACTGTATCATAAACATAATTAGTACAGTATGTACTATGCTGTCATCATTTACATGTTTTTCTGAAAATAAGCTACTTTAATATCTTGCTGGGCATTGTTCTATGTAACAGACGTTGTATTTAAGTTTTTATGAATATCCTACATAACAACCTGCCAGTAATTTGCACTTGGCCATGTGGCTGCATCCTTGTGTTGTTCCAGATTACGGCCAACCACCCAACAGACCTGCTAATGTAGCTGTGTGCTAGCACTCTGCAGGAAAACAAATGCCTCTGACAAGCAAACATGGCCACCAGCAACTAATAGGTAGTCAGAGCTCTCCATTTGTGGAAACACAAGAGGAAGATTAATTAACATACAATGATCAGCCACAACATTATATTGTGGCTGATAGTTGTAAATGGATTATGGCGTGAATTATTTGCATTTTTCCTATTTTAATGAAATACTATTACTGTAGATGTCTAATGTGTGTCATCATGACAAAATGTGGTCCTGGAAATACTGTAGTGGGAACTACAACAGAGGTGGTTTTGAGTGTTTTGGCAGGTGTTCATATGTCTGTCTGTCTATCTGTCAGCGGACACATTATGTCACCATGAAAGCGTCACAAGCAAGATACAGTCATGAAACTTTACATGCGTGTACAGATGGGTGACAAATTAAAGGAAAAACCAACTTAAAATGTCTCAGTAAGGTGTTGGGCCACCACGTGCTGCCAGAACAGCTTCAAGGCTCCTTGGCATTGATTCTACAAGGCTCTGGAACTCTACTGGAGGGATGAACACCATTCTTCCAAAAGATGTTCCCTCATTTGGTGTTTTGACTATGGTGGTGGAGAGCTCTGTCTAACACCTAAGTCCAAAATCTACCACAGGTGATCAACTGGGTTGAGATCTGGTGTCTGTGAAAGACCATAGTATATGATTCAAATCATTTTCATGCTCATCAAACCAGTCAGTGACACATCGCAGCCTATGGATGGGGGCATTGTCATCCTGTTTCTAGACTAACCTTTCAGGTTTTTCCTTTAATTTGTCACCCGTATGTTGTTGAGATCAAAATGACGGCCAAGTTCGAAGATGGGTGTGGTTGGACCCATGACTACTGAATACTCAGGTAATAATATAATGACTACTGAGTACTCATGTAGTAATGTAGTAATGACGGAGTGCTCATCACATGATGGTCTGTAGTTCCAAAGTGTGTTTCATTTCATGCAGGAATTAAAGCCATTTGAGTGGTCTGTACTTCCTGACACAGTGGAAATCTAAGAGACGCTGGCTGCAGACACATGATTCCAATGCGGGTTTTCTTTTTCATGGCTTTCATGAGACAATGGCAGACCCAGCCATTTAGGTGGCAGAAATGCATCATGGGTTGTTTGCAGCTTGTCACTGAATGAGAGAAAAGGAGAATCTGAAGACTTGATGCACAATATACCAAGTGTTTTTCAATGAATGTTTAGAAAAATTGTGTTTTTTTCTATTATTTTGTGTAGTTCTTTGGCTTAAACTTTGTGGGAGAATGTAGCTCACTGTTACGTTAGCTATTTAGCTGTGATTAATGTAGCCAGATAACTGTAATGTTATGAATAAGATGAGACAGCGTTTTTCCTTAGTTTTAATGAATCACCATTACTTGGTATATTATCTCTACTTGTTCGCTGTTTGAACATCTAAGTTAGTGGATCTGAGTACTTGTAAAGGTCTATAAGAATATAGTCAGCTCCAATCTGGAGCTATAGACAAGAATACCTATGTTATAGATCTCAAGTAACTGTCTGAAGCCAGTTCTCCATTCAAGTGGTCTCTGACTTTTGGACACCACAGTATATGAGTAATGCATCTATATCTATCCAAGCAATACATAAGACTCAGGTTTAACTAAGATTTAAATAACTGCCATTTCTCTAGATCTGATTCTGAAACATCTGAACTGAATCTGTTATACAGCTATATATGTTCGAAGAAAATGTGGTCAGATCTTTATGATTGGCTTCATTCTAAAGAAATAATAGTAATAATAATAATTGAGTAAAATACCATTTCAAAAGACACTAATAACCAAAATAGTGACAAGTATACAGCATCAACCAATGCCACATAATGCACTATTTATATACAGTGTAAATCTATGAGCTCAAAATCTTTTATTTTCGTTAGTAAATAGAGAAATTAAACTCTACATTGATACAAAACTAATGTGCAATGTTTTCAATGTTGTTGTATATAGGAATACATTCCCTAACTAAGTTAATAATAACTATTTGAATAAAGAATTTAAAAAAAAATTAAATTAAAAAGGGTTAAGTGAAAAAATTGTTGTGATCAGTGATTAAAAAAGAAGATTGCAAAAAAACTTAATCAGGTGTCTGTTTAAATAAAATTTATTTAAAAAAGGTTTTGGGAAGTAAGAAAAATTTATGGATGTATAATAGGAGCTCTCTTGATACATCCATGGAAAAACGGGAGGTACTCGTCCATGGAATCTGAATACATCCACTGTGAAGGTCATGTTTCCTCCATGGTTGAGGCCCTCCATCTTGTGCCTGCAGCCAGATCCCCCTCTGGAAATCTCATAGTAAGGAGATTTTATAAGCTTGTCTTGTTTTCAATACAGAAAAGAGCAGCTGGAATATTTTATTTTAAATATTTTTTGGAAGTCACATTTGACTAGGAGTCTATGCTCTGACATAACAAACACCCAAAGACATACTTATGGGTTACAGGTAGGTTATAAATGCAGTTGAAAAACATTTCATACATACAGTATATACATATAATTTTGAGAACATTTGTATGTCAGTTTAATATAATTTCATTTTGTCATGTAATGTCATGTATTTACTGTCCTTGCAGTAGTAGTACAAATGGTGGTTTATTTGTGCTTCTGTATGAATGACAAATGAATAACAATTATTATAAACCTTTTTATATTTTCTTATATATTTGTAAGTTTATTTTATCATATTTGAGTAAAAGGCCTCCATTTTGTTGTTTCTGTCTGCTATTAATTCAGACTCTTCACTTCTTCCATTTTTTCTTGTTTCTAAGCTGTCAGTGAAACACAACACTTCCTATTAAGATGTATCACATTAAAGGCCTTCCAAAGGGCATAACCACTTCCTGTTGTCTTTTAATGTGAAATGTCTGAAGGAAGTGTTGAGTTTTATTGACAGAAACCTAAGAGTGATGGAAGGAGCGGCAAATAGAAACTATTGGATTTGATTAGTGAATACTTCTGTTAAGTATTTTTGTTAAAAAGACAATAGGAGCAGCAGTGTGGTGAGTATGACATGGATTTGTTTGATTCTGTGGAAATGTCCAGTATACTGATGTTAGCATTTCAGCAAAAATAGCACAGTAATGCCACCTTCTTTAAATGTCCTTCAGTCTGCCTTTATTAGGGACTGGAATTATTTGTTGATGTCATGATTATTATTTGAACAAAGGCGTTTAGTTGAGAATTCATGGCAGGCATATAGTATTGTCCGACTTTGCCCCCTGATTCCTTGTTTGTGCTTATTATGGGGTACAGTTGGCTTGTAGTGCAATAATTATGATGGCCTTTAATTCACTATCATGACCATGTAATGCCTTATCATGTCCCATGAGCACTCACATCATGTTCTTACTTACAGTACACTGTCGTGATTGTAGGAGGCAGGTTCAGGGGGAGACATGATGTATGTAGTTGGCAGGTGGGAAATCTGTAGACTTATAAGGCTGGTTTATACTTCTGTGTAGGGTGCTCATGGGATTGATCTAGATCCTACGCCGTAGACTACGTAAGTGGCCTATATTGTTGAGAGCATTTATACTGCGCTGGTGTGTCCGCATCATTCTGCATTTACACTGCCAAAACTCTAGTTGGTTGTGGTGTTTCTATGCCACTGTGTGTGTACTGCAAAATATTGGCAATTGAAACTGAACGGATCATGTTGGAGTTGGAGCTAATAAATGTGGAGCAACAGTTACTTTTAGTGGAATACTGTGATGCAGAAAAAAGAGAAGACGTCAGAAGATGGTGTGTATGACCATTGAACCGACTGACGCAGAAGGAGGGTGAATTTTCTGTGCTTGTCTGGCCACTGAGAGACATGGGCAAGAAATGTGATGCTACCAAGTGGACCAATCACAGTTGTTGCAGTCTACATCACTGTGACGTGTAATTACATTTCTAGGCATGTGCATGTCCTACGGCGTAGGCTACTAAGTAGGGTATGCAGCTAAGCTGTACTTACAGCGTCGATTCAATACAAAAGTATAAACTGGCCTATACTGCCATTTTGTTTTTGCCTAATTCATTCAGCCTGACAGGGGGTTCCTGTTAGCTGTTTTTTTTTGAAAACGTGATCATTTTGCCCAAACCAATCACAAGTATTTGTAACGCTTATGTACTTTTCAGTGGACACAGAAGTTGGTAGCAGATATCAGGAGAAAGTAACTTGACATTTGCCATATAGGTTGATTTAAGAGTTTTTCACAGGAAGTTGTCAACCTCATTCATATTATCACCAACAAAGCATTTATTGGCCCAACTGTTTTTTCAACCAGCCGTCAAGGAGCACATCACCAGTCCTATTTAAATCACAGACTACAAGATAGATGGTATAAATCCCCGAGCTGTGGTCAACGACAGCTGATATGCGCATGAGCAAGGGCAAAACTTTCTTCACATGATAGAAGACTCCAGCACCTATTGTGAAAAATAGGCTTTTTTCCTCATCTTTCATGTCAGCAAATACATACTCAATAAGTGCTGACATACAGTTGGTGCTAACATTCTACACTGTTTTCCTGGGACCAAGAACCCAGCTGAGGGCTTCAGCTGGAGGACAGAGCAGTTCTGCTTATTTATGAAGGGAATCTTGCAGTTGCCCCTGGAGGCCCACTGGCACAGCAGACATTATCAGTGGTAAATGGATCTGAGAAGGCATCTGCCAAGACAGGCTTACTGCTACCTGATTTATGGCTGGTGATGCAACGAACACTTAGCAGTGCTACCAGCAGGGATATAAGCATTTTCATGGCCACAGTTCACGCTTATTTCAGCTATAAATTCTGAAAGATATGGAACAAAAAGAGCAGAATTTATAACACGGGATGTTGTTTGTGAGCTGCCAGGTAGCTGTGTTTTAATACCCTATGGAAAAGGATGAATGGTCGCTCTGCTCTCTTATGTCTTTTCTTTGTTCAGTACAGCGTCAAAATAAATATTCTTATCCATACAGCAAACAATGAAGCTGTTCTGACATCTACATCTAAACTTTCCCAACATGAGTGTTTCAAAGCGGCTAACAATACAGATGTATGTTAAAATGCTAATTATATGTATGTTGCTTCCCCAGCATACATATTCATTAACTGATTCAATCATTTTCAGCCTAGAGATACAACTAGAGAGGCTGTGTGTCCTTTCTGCACTGAAGCTGTCAATAGCTGATCATTTGCACTGGTTTTAATTTGTATTACCATTTTTTTACATAAAAGTGTTCAGTATTTTTACCACGACTGTTATTCATGGCAAGATGCAAAAGAAAAAACACCTCTCCACTATGATGAATTGTTACACAGCATTGGCCTGAATATAATACAATATTTATTTCCTGAAGTTATGTTTGAAAAAATGCGGATTGTCTTATATTTGATGATGAGACAATTGTGTTTACGGCATATTCTTTTTGAATGGTGAAAGTACTAGTGTAACACTGTCTCCTACAGTGTTGAGAGGTTGTTTTAGCCTTAATGTCAATTGTCTAATGAGTTTCTTCAAGTTTGTTTATAGTGTGTCTTTTAGAGTTAGTCAGCACTAAAAGTGTTTCCTTAACCCAGTATAACCTACAGGAGTTTTTAAAGGCTCATAGAATGTGTTTTACAGTAATGAAATAAACTGATGACGAGTAAAGAAAAGTTCAAAGCGTGTCCTGACATTTTCAATTCAGTTCAGTTCAGTTCAGTTCAGTTCAGTTCAGTTCAATTCAATTCAATTCAATTCAATTCAATTCAATTCAGTTCAGTTCAATTCAATTCAGTACCTTTAATGTCATTGTACAAATTACAGGTACAGCGAAAATTAAGTGTGCACTTTCCGCCAAAGCTACACTACAAGAAAAAAAATATATACATATATATATGTAAACTTAAGATACTTAAAGTTAAGGGATTTAAGGGATTAAAACAACTTGACAGAAAAAGACAAACAAGATAGAATGTGTATCAGTATATAACTGTATGTACAACATACAGATACAAATACAGATATAAGTAGCATAGATAGCACAGAGTAGTACAACAATTTAAAGCGGTAGTGTTGCCTTGGTAGGCTTAGGTAAACAGATAAAAACGCCAAGCTGTGTATGGTCTGTGCAATAATACTGGTGCAGACCATTGCAAATTTATAGTCAGCAGAGGATGACAAAGTGTATGGTAATTGCAGTCTGTTATGTATTGTTATGAGTTTACAGTTTACTACAGAAACAGACTGTAAACTGAATCATATGTCCAGCACTGTCACAGATGATGAAGAGGACAAAAAGGCAGTTAATACAAGAAATGAAGAGGGAAATGAAAAAACAATCTTAAAAAGTTGGAGAAACCACTTTTGACCATTTGCAAGAAGCAGGAGAGTGTGTGAGCAAGGGCGACCAAATGTGTTGGGGAAGGTGCGTTTTACCAACAGCGCAATGATAACCTGGTCGGTTCACCATGACACAATGTAATGACAAGTCAACTACAGACCCAGTTTTCAAAAGATAAATGACTGAGTTATACTCAGATCATCCTCCACACACCATAATCTTCTAGCCTATTACACTGAGAAACACCTGACCAAATGTGTTCATCAACAGCAGCAGTAGCAGATTGGTTTATATTTAAGGTGCTTCAGTGATACTGTGACTGTGTTTTGCCTGGGTAGTAGACCTGTTAGTGATCAACTCTGTATGGCGCACAGAGTGTACAGAATGGCAAAAATCTTTTGACACGCACACACACAGCGGAATGCACAGCTGTCGGCTTCACTGTTGCTGGTTGACATGTAAATCGACATGAAGCTGAATGAGTTTGGTTAATATTCAAATGTTTTGCCATCAGTTTAATACTGAATATTGGAGAGAAAATTAGCTTTCTTTTAGCTTTTGGAGGTATTCGATGACTGGTCATTAAAAAAATTGGGGGGTACAAATTTCCATTGTTCATATAGTGAAGGGATGTGACCCCCTGTACCCTTTGTGATTATGTGCTTGAGTCTGAGCAACCTACTGTAGATGAATGATAGACTAGCTACACAAATGTGGGATTTATGTTATGCTATAATGGTATTTGTTTAACTTTTATAAGAGAAGAATCTTTGACAGTGAGGACTCTATTCTTGGATTAATGGGAGGCTATTTCAGGGAAACCTTCCCTATCGGACTGGTGTAAAAAAGTGTTGTATCGTCACAAACACTTTTTCCAAAAACAGGTGTTGGAAGAGAGGGGACTGTCTCATAATCAGGGTCCTCTTTATATATGATAACTTTGGTGATCCATTTAATTTTTCTTCAGCACCGTCAGCAGGTCAAAATTTCAGTTTGTCCAATAATTCTGTTAATGACCAAATACTAGCAGAACTAAGGACATTCACAACATCCTCAGCTGTACTATGTGTTTAATTTTAATCAGGAAATGTCAGCAATCTAAAATGCTAAACTAACTAGGAGTACATGGTCAACAATATCTACATCAACATTTTACCATTGTCATTGTGAGCATGTTAGCATGCTGATGTTAGCATTTAGCTCAAAGCTAAGTACAGCCACACAGAGCTGGCAGCATCCCTGTAGCATCTCAGGCGCATTATACAAAACAAGAATGGATGGAGAGGAGAGTTAGGAATGTAAAAACCATGCTGTTGATTTAGAACATTAATTCTTTGTACTGATAGTGCAAAAGGAAAAATAGTTTTTGAAGTTTTGCACTACAGTCCATGCTTCGCATTATATAAACAGTATAAAATTTTGCATTAGGTATGGGCTATATCTGACCTACAGTAAAGTTGTTCACATTTTGGTGAATCTGCACCATGGAAAGTCATGCTGAATTAACTGCTAGCAGTTCCTCTTAGCACTGTAGCCATGGATGCACTGACAATAAATACACGATTAATTTTTATACTGAAGAAAAAGTTTAAATGTCATCAAGATTGTATATTTAAGGCCTATCTGATGGGGAAACCAGAGAGTGAAAAACACAAAACACAAGTAGTTTTAATTTTTTTTTTTGTCTGTGATTGTCTGTGATTAAAAAAAGCTGAACTGGAGACTGGTTTATGTGTGTGTATGTGTGTGTGTGTGTGTGTGTGGGTGTGGGTGTGGGTGTGGGTGTGGGTGTGTCTGTCTGTGTAACTGCTCCATCTAGGAAGCAACAGAGGGCACAACATTTTGAAGGGACCTATTTCTTAATGACTTCTTTCAAACGACACCAAGTTTGCCCTGTTTGGTTGTTCCCGCCTCTGGTTCGGTTGTTTATGGTTCGGTCTTTCAATTCTTTTTTCCCTTGCACATATACTGTGTAATATATGATAATTCTGTCAAGAGTAGTTTTTCTGTGCATTGTTTCCAATAAAATTCACATAGGCTTGAGCTTAAATATCATAGTTACAAACAAAGGTCCATCTCAGGCGTAGATCACCCATTGATGCACACACTTCTTTGTTTAGTTAATTAAATCTACAGCCATCAACAATACAATGAGACCGGTAGTGGGCGAGAACTAACTCAGCCAATGTGAAACTGCATTATCATAAGAGAAAAATATGCATTTACATCAGAGGCGTAACCCTATTATGCAACTTTGGTGGCAAACTGCATCCCAAACTGTATAAATGTAGACATTACACTGTCTATAAGGAGCTACTATAATTCTGTATAAAGAGCTGTAATTTGGAAACCAATTCCATAAAGAAGGGGGTGAAAGAAGGTAAAAATCATGTGTATTTGAAAAATAATTACTATGAACTTAGTATTCAAATATACAATATTATTATTCCTACACTATCTTATGACAGTTGTGTGTGTATGTGTGTGCTTTTTCAAATATGTGCTATAAACCTTTTGCAACAGCCCCTCCAAATTCACAATTAATACTGCTTCAACATCTGCTCTTTCAACATCTGCCCACTTTGTTCTACACTAACTTAATTCTTTCCATGCTTGCCTTTAGTTTGCAGTATTATGGACTGGATTTCTGTGACGACATTCCCGGAAAAAAGGCTTTTAATGCTAATGAAAACCAAACATTTCCTACTGGTGCAGCTTCACATTAAAATCATTTAAATGGTATATCTTGAGTTGAATTTTTTCACAAAGACTTCTCAGCCAGGTAACAAGTACTTTCACGGTGCCCTGTTATTCACAGACTCATGCTGTGTGCAGCATAAAGTCAGATCATGGTTGCTCACAGAATGATGGAAACAGGCCAATTATTGCGTGACTTCTTAATTAAAATGATACCAGTTTATTTTGCTGCCCCCAGAATTCTGTGACCTGTAGTATTAAACTGCATTTGCTGTTACCACCAGTAACAGCAAATGGTGTCACCAAATCAACCAGGACTGAATCTTCGAGATTGCCACTTTAAGGCTAGGTGTCTTAAGAGTGTCTTGGAGCAGTGGGTGTCAAGGAGGATTATGGGGCAGTAGGTTGTTTGCAGTCAAAGATCCAGACTCTCTAGCACCAGGGGCAGAAATACCTGCAGAAAGGGACAGAAAGAGAGAGGAGAGAGACGAGAAAGCACAAAACTACGGGAGAGAAAAGAAGTCAAGTTAGTAATAAGCATGGATGGGATATGACTGTGGACAGATGGAGAGGGAGAGGAGGAGAGTGGAGCTCGGTGCATCATGGGAAGTCCCCTGGCAGTCTAGGCCTATAGCAGCAGCTTGGTTCAAGCCAAGCCTGAGCCAGCCCTAACTGTAAGCTTTATCAAAAAGAAAGGTTTTAAGTCTACTCTTAAATGTGGAAAGGGTGTCTGCCTCCCGGTCCCAAACTGGAAGATGGTTCAGCAGAGGAGGAGCCTGATAACTGAAGGCTCTGCCTCCCTTTCTACTTTTGGAGACTCTAGGAACCACAAGTAAGCCTGTGGTCTGGGAGTAATAGGGTACTATGAGCTCTTTAAGATATGATGGTGCCTGACCATTAAGGGCTTTGTAGTTGAGGAGGGGATTTTAAATTCTATTCTGAATTTTACAGGGAGCCAATGCAGAGAAGCTAACACAGGAGAAATTTGATCTCTTTTCCTAGTTCCTGTCAGTACTTGCAGTACAGCATTCTGGATCAGCTGGAGATTATTTAAAGATTTGTTGGGACAGCCTGATAATAAGGATTTTGCGAAAATCCAGCCGAGAAGTAAGAAAAAGCACTAGTGTTTCTGCATCTTTTTGAGACAGGATGTGCCTGATTTTTACAATGTTACGTAGGTTAAAAAAGGCAGTCCTTGAAGTTTGTTTATGTGAGAGTTAAAGGACATATCCTGATCAAAGGTAACTCCGGAAATCCTAACAGTGTTGTTGGAGGCCAGGACAATGCCATCTAGAATAACTTAATAATTTTTTCAGAGTTTAACGGCAGAAAGTTGCAGGTCATCAAGGTCTTTATGTACTTAAGGCATGCTTGAAGATTAGCTAACTGATTCATTGGCAAGTACAATTGGGTATCATCTGCATAGCAATGGAAGTTTATGGAGGGTTTCCTAATAATATTCTTTAAAGAAGGCATATATAAGGTGAACAGAACTGGTCCAAGGACAGAACCTTGTGGAACTCTGTGACTAACTTTTGAGTATATGGAGGATTTATTGTTAATTTGCACAAACTGAAATCGATCTGATAGATAGGACCTAAACCAGCTTAGAGCGGTTCCTTTAATGCCAATTAAATGTTCCAGTCTCTGTAGGATATGATGGTCAATAGTATCAAATGCAGCATTAAGATCTAACAAGACAAATACAGAGACAAGTCCTGTGTCTGATGCAATTACAAGGTCATTTGTAACTTTCACCAGTGCTATCTCTATGCTATGATGCACTCTAAATCCTGACTGAAAATCCTCAAATAAACTATTATCATGTAAAGTCACACAACTGGTTCACGACAGCTTTCTCAACGATTTTAGAGAGAAAGGGGAGGTTAGATATGGGTTTATAGTTGGCTAAAACATCTAGATCAAGAGTAGGCTTTTAAGATGTTTAATTACAGCTGTTTTAAGGAGTTGGGTACATAGCCTGTTAATAAAGACATATTGATTATAAGAGGAGCTGACTAAGGGTAAAACTTCCTTAAGCAGCCTCGTCAGGATGGAGACAAGTTGATGGTTTACATGAAGACACCGTTGAAGTTAGTTGGTGAAGTTTGATGTGAGAAGAACTTTCTAAATATACAGCAGGTTTTACAGCTGTTTCTAAGGTTCCTGTGTTTAGATAAATCGGCACTGGTTGCAAGCAGGAGCTGGTAAATTTTGTCTCTAATAGTCAGAATTTTATCATCAAAGAAGCTAATGAAATTTTCACTACTGAGAGCGGAGAGGAATACATGGATCAATAGAGCTATGAGTCTCTTTTAGCCTGGCTTCAGCCTTGAAAAGATACCTAGGGTTGTTTTTATTTTCCTGTATTAGAGATGAGTAATAGGCTGCTCTGGTATTACAGAGGGCCTTCCTACATGTTTTAAGACTATCATGCCAGGCTAAGCGGGATTCTTCCAGTTTAGTAGAACGCCATATCCTTTCAAGTTTTCACCTAGGTTGCTTTAATATGCGGGTTTGAGAGTTAAACCATGGAGTTAACCTCCTTTGTTTTATTGTCTTTCTTTTTTAGAGGGCAATAGAGTGTCATTCTCATTGAGCCTGAAGCACTTTCAACAAGATGAGCAATTTGGGAGGCACTAAATTTAGCATAGCAGTCCTCTGTTATATTGAAACATGGCAGTGAAAATTAGCTATATCAGATAGACATCTAGAAAAGACATTTCTCCCTAATAGCATGAAGTCCAGTGATAGGAATTCAAAAGTTACCAAACAATGGTCCGATAAAAAAGGGTTCTGTGGAAAGACTATTAAGGTCGAGGGTGCAGTTAAAACAGTGATTGGGTTTATTTACACTCTGAGCAAAGCCAGTTGAGTCTAATGATGAAATAAACGCAGTGCTATGGCTATCATTATGAATTTCCACATGAATATTGAAATCACCTACTATAATTACTTTATCTGTACTAAGGACAAAACTTGATTAAAAACTCTGAGAATTCAGATAAAAATTCAGAGTATGGGCCAGGAGCACGGTACACTATAACAACATTAATATGACGGGGGGGAGTGGAATCATTTAGGCTAACATATTCATCATGACACAGCCAGGTTTCAGTGAGATGAAATAAATCCATATAATGATCTGAGCGATTTAATGTTTGAGTCCACATTTAATTCTCCTATTTGTTGTACTTCTGTAGTGGTGGTCTTAATTTTTATTAGGTATTTGTATACAACTCCTCTTCTGTTTATTTTTGAGTTAATTCATTTAGGTGGTCGGGGGGCAGACACAGTCTCTATGGGGTTTTGGGTGGGTGACTTCTGTAGTGGAAGCAAAGAGAACTGTGTAAGACTGCAACTCTGCCTCTTGGTCTCAACTCTGGGTTGTCATGGGTTTTGTCTACTAATAAAGTCAGTCAGATTTCTAGATATGAGAACTGCTCCATCCAAAGTTGGCTGTATGCCATCTCTCCTGATTAGACCAGGTCTTCCCGAAAAAGTCCGCCAATTATGTACAAAGCCTGTATCGTTTGCTGGACACCATCGATCTGACCAGCTATACATGTCATCGCTGGTCAGATTTGGAAGGGGCCAAGTGAAAACTACAGAGTCCAACATTGTCTTTGCATATGTACATACTGATTCAACATTAATTTTTGTGACCTTCGAGTGGCGTAATCGGGTGTCGTTACTGCTGACGCGAATAACAATCTTACTGTATATACGTTTATCCTTAGCCAGCGGTTTCAAATAGGATTCAACGTTGCCCGCTCTGGCCCCAGGAATACATTTCACCATGCTCGCTGGTTTCGCTACCCTCACGTTTCTCACAATAGAGCCACCAATAACCAGAGTTGGTTTCTCAGCAGGTTTGTTGCTGAGTGGGGAGTATATTTTTTAAACATGAACTGGTTGGTGGTGAACTTTCTGCTTAGAGTTAAGCTTCATATTAACTCCATGACCCTATTTGGAGTATGAATTTGACAGTTGGACAAGTCATAAATATTGCCCCTTTAAAGTCAGTATTCAGTACATGTAACCTTCAATACAGTCTACATCCATTCATCCATCCATGTTCATGGATCTGTAGCTGGGTCAGCAGCAACATTTTCCAATTCTCCCTATAGGAAATCTGAGGTACTCCTCAAGTCAGATGACATATCCAATCTCTCCAGTGTGTACTGGTTCTATCCCGGGGTCTCCCATCAGTTGGGCGTGCCCGGAAAACCTCCAAAAGTAGGGCCCGAAAGACATCCTGATCAGATGTCTGACCCACCTCAACTGGTTTCTTTTCAACTTGAATGAGCAGCGACTTAACTCCGACCTCCCATTAGATGTCTGAGCTCCTTACCCTATCTCTAAGGGTGAGCCCATCATATGGAGGTAAGTCATTTTGGCAGCTTGTATCTCCAGTCTCATTCTTTCTGTCACTACCCTACAGCTCTTGACCATAGGTGAGGGTTTGAACATGGATTAAATGTTAAATTGAAAGCTTTGCCTTCCAGCTCAGCTCCCTCTTCACCACAATTGTCCAGTACAATATCCACATTACTGCAGATGCCACACCAATCCATCTGACCTCTTTACCATCCTTTGTGAGAATCATCAACTTATTGTGGCATGACCCTGGGAACTATGTTGTGGGGCAATAGGGTCTCCCAAGGCAAATTGGTCCCATGAGAGGGGCCAGACTAAAAGCGATTCACAGAACCCACTTGAATTGGCTAAGAAGAAGTTGCCCCACCTTGCCACAGAAACCAGAGAAAGAAACAAACAGAAACCTGGGCCTCCTCCTGGAACCAGATATAGGAGGGGAGCTCGCCGGCCAGCATCTGGTAGCTGGACCGTGACGTACGTACAATGTGATTATTGATGAGTTATTTTCATCCACTGAGGTGAATCCGACACATCCTGACACATCTTGTCTGATAATCAGTGGAAAGTTTAAACAGTCACCTCACTCAATAAGTAGTTGGCCTTTGATGGTTGATGTATATATTCATACATTTAGCACACATGCAGTCATGTTTGTGTCCACGTGGTGAATGTAACTTAAATAGTCACTCTCTTTCGGCTCTGCTTTTGGTCTCTACCAACCCCTGAGAAAAATATCTGGCTCTTTAGCTGCTAAATGCTCCACTATGTTCAGCAGCTAGCTAAAACGCTCCATAGAGCTAAGGAGAACTGCAGAGTTGGTGATAATACATTGTAGATTTGTCACTGCAAGTACCACATTTCACATTATACATCCATGATATGCTTGCTTGGCAGATCTCTATCTTTAAGCGCTGCAGCATATGGAAGTGTGAGCAGCAGTGCTGTTGAATACTGATAAATCTCTCTCTAATCTAATCTATATTACTTATGTCCAAGTTTGTTGTTAATTAATGTTTAACTCTACTGGCATGAATAAGAGGCTCACTAATAACTCTGCAGATTTATTTGCTCTGTGTTGTTGATCTGTATTTCAAAGTTCACACAGTACAGTGCGTGTTTTCACTGAAACTATATGCAACTCTTTTCATCAGCATTCAAATGAAGGAGAAAGGCAGGCAAACACCACTTTGCTGTGGATTGAGACTAGCTAATTGGTTATTTTATATTCTAAAGACCATTAATTTCTTTAACAGTAACAGTGCTGATGCTGTGTTTGTTAAACAAGCTGCTGTGAGTTATGAGAAGCTGTGTTAATAGAAGGGATGGTGGATCACAGTATTCCTAAAATTAAATGCTGTGTGTGAAGTGATGGTCAGACAGTGACATTCCTCAGTATAATAAAGGCTCCTTAAGGGGACATTGAGGTTGGTGTGTTCAATTAATCTGCAGTGTCATCTCCGTGGCCTCTCCTACAACATACTCAGGTGTGGTTGAGCATGAGCCAATCCCACTTAGTGACCTGCCACATTCAACTGCTTCCTCTTGTAGATCACAGCAGTACAAGGGCAGATTTTGTAGTTGAACTTACCTACTGAATTAATTAGGCACATAAGCATGCTAAAATTACTAATTAGCTCTTACACAAACTACAGCTGAGGCTGATGGGAATGTCATTAGTTCTGTAGATATTTGGTCATAAACCAAAGTATTGGACGAAATGAACCTCTGACCTACTGGTGGCACTAGATGAAAAGTTAAGGTTTCTCCAAATTCATTAGGATTCGTTGAGGACTATGAATGTCTATACCGAATTTCGTGATAATCCACCCAGTAGCCTGGACCAAAGGGGTTTACTGACATGAGGGCGGCTGTGGCTCAGGAGGTAGATGGGGTCGTCCACTAACTGGAAGGTCTGGAAGATCCCCGACTCCTCCATTCCGCACGTTGTCCTTGCTGGGCAAGTGTCCTTGGGCAAGATACTTAAGTCCAAATTGCCCCCGATGTATCATCATTGTGTGAATATGTGTATATAGAAAGCGCTGTTTGTATAGAAAAGTGCTGTATGAATGTGTGTGTGAATGGGTGAATGTCGCAGTAGTGTAAAGCACTTTGAGTGTTCGATAACACTAGAAAAGACTATATAAGTGCAGTGTCAATGTCCATCCCTAAACAGTGTTGCTAGTGTCGTCGCATTTTTTTCATTTTCATTTTTTGCTGCTACCAAAATAGCTTCAGGTGCATTACTACCCACTGCAGTTGAGTAGAACTGATTTGCTAGATTCTCTCCTAGCAGTGAGCAGCTAATCATCGGTTGCCTAAATATGACACATTTGACCACCAAAGAGCTCTTGAGGCAGTGTTAGTAATGACTCATGTCTATCTTGGTTAAAGGTGGAGGTACCTTAATTTTATTATATATATATCTTGACATCGGAGACTACTATTTGCTTCCTGTTTACCTTTGATAGTCAAAGTTTTTTGTCTTTAACTGTGACTGTTTTCCTAACCCTATCCAAGAAGTGTTTGTACACTGCATTTACCTTATCTTTGAACTTACAAGGTACATATAATCAAAGCTGTGTTTAATCAAACTGACACACAGAACCTTGGCCTGGGTCGTACTCCAGCGTAGAAGTACTGGCTGGTTTTTGGGGCTTTCTGTGCACTGTACTTGATGGGAACTTTGAGATAACATACACAATTCGCCAAGGTGATACCGGTACCAACAAAAAAAGACGCTGTTCTTGACAGAGTTTACATTTTTTCCAGTCTGCCTCAGAACAATTCTCACATCCAATATGTACATTGAAACAGTTATTGATTGATTGTTCGTCCTCTTCAGACTGGCCATGAATAATTCCCTTCCTAATTCTAAGAAGAATGATTACAGGGAAGAATAACCGTTTCTATTTACATGTGGAAATTCTATTAAGACCAACTTCAGAGTAAGACCCTTGGCTGGACTTTATCTAAACAGATCCTTCCTCTTCCTTCTTTTAGCATAAAGTAGAGGTTGATATTTTGAAACACTCACAACACACTGCTTTATAGGAGATATTTATGGATATTGCTCTTTGCTCAGTTTTTTCTGTGGATGCATTGACACGCATTTTTCCTGATCCAGATAAGATATCCAGGTACACATCACATGTTAATACTAAGTACCTATGAGAAGAGGTGATGTCAAGATTGGTATTTTGGTGATAGCAAGAGAAATGGGATTTTAATATGTGTACTGAAACAAATTGGAGGCCACAGGCCAGATATGAGATAAATGCATAGGGAGCTGATGCTAACTTTGTTAATGCTTTGATCAGCTGTGAGCCTCAAGGGGATTGATAGATGGGTCAGTATCAAAATTTTTATTGCCATAATTGTTTTTTTTTTGTGAAGTAAAGAAATGCAGATTCTTCTCTCATTATTGCTAAACTGTGACCATACTCTAGCATTATTGCCAACAACTGGCAAATAAGACAGCTGATGTCATCAGTCCTCAGTCACCATAATTTCAGAGAGAAAATGACGAATAAATTGGAGTCATTTAGACTGAAGTAAAATGTGATCAGTTGTAAATATATCACTTTTTTCAGTGGTTCCTCAAATGTTCATTTGATGGAGCACTGCTGTGTTCATAGCAGTAATGTGGCCAAACAGATCCAGAGTAGACAGTGAAGGGAGGACTACAGCTGCTGCTTTTGTGCTGTGTGTGGATTCATCCTCCAAGTACCAAATTATACTTCAAGTTTCATGTTAGTAAAGACATTTAAATCTGGACAAAAAATGTTAACCTCATTGTGGTGCTAGAAGAAAAGTCAGGGGTTCAACAAAGTCAATACAATGGGAATATGAATTTCGATTCAAAAAATTGAATGGCAATCCCTCCCATAGTTTTGATATATTTCATCTGACCAGTGTTGCAAACTCTTGAGCCATGCCAATAGCATGACTAAAAAGAGCATACACTTCAAAAATTTCCATACTATAAAGTAATTTTTGTATTTTATTGAGTTTCTAATAGTAAAGAATCTGTCCAGGCAGTGACATGATTTCAATGTTTCTTTTTCTAATATAAATCAAAAATCAAAATCAGAGCAAATAAAATTGTTTTAGGAAGTGTCTGTCAACAAGTGTCATTTTTCATTGTTGTAATGCGGCGAATTGCTGATGAAATACAGAAAACCCACCCAAGTACTTGGATGTGTTTTCTGTATTTGATTTTTTGTGTTGTTGAAATTTTTGATGATGACAATTTTTGATTTTTAATTTGAAACACAACCAAATACAGAAAGCACAGTCAAATGCAAAAATGTGCTGCACATACAGGAAACACAGCCAAGTAGAGAAACACAACCAAATACAGCAAATACAACCACAAGGTTGTGTTTACCATATTTGCAACTTGTTGTATTTGATTGTGTTTATTGTATGTGCAGCTTGGTTCTGTATTTAGTTGTGTTTTCTCACTTTGCAGCAATGCTGCACTTATGTTGTCAAATTGGTGATGTTTTGTTAACTTGATTGTGTTTTGTCTGTCTATCTGCATTTTCTTAAGCCACAGTGTGTTGAGCCGTATGGGTCACCATAGAAAAGTCTGATGCTGAATATGGAGACTGTGCAGGGACCACGATAACAATGACAGCCTCTAAGTCTAGAGGTTGCTAACAGGGTTTCAGATTATTACACCCTATGCACACAAACAAAATACTGGAGGCGTGAGAGGAAAGGATTCAGTGTGAACTGAATCTTGAAATAACATCCTGACTCGGCCTTTATGAAAATGTCACCTCAGCTACGTAAAAGTATTTCAAACTAAATGGAGGAAAAGTTCATTGTCATGGTCAACGGCTTCCTGATTTTTTATGAAATCACTTTAACAAGCTACAGGGACTTGAATGTAAAAAATGATGTGTTGAAACACATGTAGAAATGCATCACCCAGAAAATTATTTAGTTGTGCCCTGTTATAGTGGAAATGGGGCAAATAACTGCCCAATCAGAGCTGAGTATGTCAATATGTGTTACTAAACACATAGTTCATGGCCATTGACTGGTTGATTGGTGAACTAAGACTTTTGTCTTTTGTAGTTGTAGGACAATAGTGTCACAAATGCAAATTGTCTCTGAGCTCCATGATAGATTGTCATTTCATTTCATCAACAAAGTAGAAGGTTTGAGCACATATAACACATAAAAGGCAGCTTTTTGTACATGACCACTGCTTGCATGCCTCAGACTGGAGCTGCTATCCTGCTATGACCTCCCACATTGTCACTTATGGCTGCCCACCACTTCTCTTGTAAGGCTCATTCTTGTCTGTCACAATTTACTTGTCCTATTTGTCTTTACTCTGAGGTTTTACAGCTTATATTGTCACATGAGCGATTTCTTTGGTGGATATGAATCATGACCATATGTCCAGTACATGATGTGCCCTGCAGTCAGCTGTGAGCTGAATAAGGAGAGGACTTGCAGGGTGCTGGCCCCTTTTCTCTGGGAGCGTGACGTCCCCGGTGGCAGGAGGTTTGGCTTCTGGCTTGACTGCAGCCTGGCCCGGACTCTGAGGGGATGTGACCCACTGAGCCTGGCAGAGCCCCGGGCTCTGGCAATCTGCTGCTCCCCTGGATACTACTGGGCAGGGCTGTGCAGCTACACCTTATATGTCACAGAATCAGGGGAATATCATTCCAAGAAAAAAAGCAGATAAACAAAGCTGTACATTAAGCACCAAGTCAGTGCTTTTTCAGGCCATACCCTCAGTTCGTTTAACATTTTGGATACTTTTGAACGACTGCCTCTAAACTCTCAATCACTGTTGCTAACTGTAAAATGTACTTTATAGAAGTACTTTAGGTCAGATCCTGTCTTTTAAACCCACTGGATTGGCAGAATGTAGAAAAACAAACATACAGGCACGTAGATGATAACTATAATTTTAAGATATGTTGGGGGGACTTTTGCCAGTTGCTAGAGCCAGAAAATGCCAAGTTGGGCAAAATGTAAGAAATGTGGTTGGAGCTGAAGTGTTGACTATATTTTACAGAGAACTTTGACAGTTTTAAACAGATGCAAATAGAGTTGCTTACATCATGGAGACTCAAGCTGCCATTATCAGAATCTTGAATTTATTTTTTGCCACTTGGGTGCAGTGAAACAAGTTGTAAACACAACACTGACATATTAACACTGTATGATATCATTATGGCTAATGTGTTAGTTGCCTACTTCCACATCCAGCACACACAGAGCTCCGATTTGGTCTCCCCCAACTCCTGAGAAATATATCTTGCTCTTTAGCAGCTAAATGTTGCACTATGTTTACCAGCTAGCCTCTGACTCTGTCTGCTGTTTGGTGTTGAGCAGGTACACTACAGTGGGTTTAACAGTTTTTCACTGAAAACAGTTGCTGCTGCTGCTGCTGCTGGAAATCAGGTTGATGAGAGACTGAACCGAAAAAGAAGCTAAAGGCAGACCTGAGGAGTTTCCAAAGTTGGCTATTAGGGGTCAAAGCAGTGAAGCTGCTGAACCCTATTGTTTTCCAGGGATCTAAGCCCAAAGGAGCTTGGGGCCAAGCATGAAAAGCAGCATGGCCCTCAGTACCAGCGGTACTATAACCCTATTGTAATTGCTGTTTTTTTTTTTCTCTAATTTTATTTATTTATTTTTTATTCTTCTCTTGGTAAAGTGTACTACAGCATACACCATGAATGTTATGTTAGTAAAATGTTCAGGGAACGTATACAATGGTGCGAGCATCAGACACCAAAAGTGACACGTCCACCAGCAGTTGATTCCATAATCAAGGTTTAGGGCAGTAACTCCCACATAGTACATGGGAATTCTAAAACCTTAATTGCAAGTGTCCCTTCTGTTTAGCTGAATCTCTTGCTATAGGCCATGCCCATTTCAGCATATAAGTTTTCATAAAATTGCAAAATATGCGAAACCCACTGTTTTCAAACTCCTCCTAAGCTGTTAGTCCAGTCTGCATGAAACTTTGCACAAAGAATCTATGGAATCTCTTGATCAACATTTTAAGAAAAGAATTTTGATAATCCAAAAATTGCTTTAGTTATAAAGGAACAACTTCCTGTGGTTGCAGTCAAAAGAACAAGTGTTGCATGTCTTGGCAACAATGACTTCTATTAACATGAAACTTGCTCCAGTAATTTTTCATGCCCCGTGGAGGCTCTGTGCAAAAATTTGTTCCAATCGGCAACTAGGTAGCGCTTGTGTAACAAAATCATGAAATACGCTAAAATTATTTTTCGGAACTACTCCTAGACTGTAGATGTGATCTGCATCACACTTTGCAAGTACCATCTGTGTACTCTCATGATCATAAGTTATTAAGAGAGTTTTGATACTCCCAAAAATGCAAAACTTAATGGAAAATCTTGTACTCATACAAAGGAAGTGATGTCATATCTTTACATAGGCTTGTCCGATTAAGATGAAGCTTGGGCCAGTGGTTTGCTGTCCCACACTAAAATTCGGTGCATATTGGCCACTAGGTGATGGAATTGCTCAAAGTTGAAAAATATGCAAAACGTACTTTTTCGAACTCGTCGTACGTTGAAGTCCAATCTGCATAAATTGTGGAATTTAGCATTTAACTACCCTCATGATTGTCATTTCGCAAAAACTCCTCCTAGGCTGTGAGTCTGAACTGTAAGAAACTATGCACATAGAATCTATGGACTCTCATGATCAAAAGTTATTAAAAGAATTTTGATAATCTAGAAAAAGATAGTTTACAATCAAAACAGGAAGTGTTGCAGATGTTGGCAACGATCACTCCTATTAACACAAAACTTGCTTCAATAGTTTCATAAGGTCCACTAAGGACCGAACTCATCTTAGGTTGAAGTCACATCTGCATAAATTGTTGCACGTATCATCAAAGGTTAATGAAAGAATTTTAGTAGCTCACAAAATGCAAAAGTTGTAAAAGAATATCTTCCTCTGGGTGACGAGAAGTGATGTTATATCTTGGCAACAGTCAGTCTGATGAACAAAAAACTGCGGCATGTGGTTTGCCATGATATTCTCAGGCTCATAGGCCAGGTCTATTAACACAAAACTTACAGAGTCAAGAAATTTGCTAGTTATTTTTTCAGACTACCTAAATAAATTGATAAACAAATTCACAAATAAACAAACAAATAAATAAATGTTACAGATCATTAAGTTATCCACTCTCATTGACTTCAGTACTTTCAGTACTTTACTAATTGTGTGTATTGTATTTTGTCCAGTGGTCTAAACACATGCCCTGTAAAATTAAAGTCACCTGTTCAAATTCAGCTTGGCACGAAGGTGTGTGCATCTTCCTGTTTCTACCCATCTGTTGTAAACTCTTGTAGTTTAAAGTAAATACGCCATATTTGGGGCTACTTTTCCATTTTTCCCCTGATAAAATATATAATTAATATAATTTTTTTTAATTATCTCCGCTAAAAGTGTTTGTACAGCAAAAACCATTTGATCTAGACAAACCAAAAATTGGCAGGTGGGTTGCAAATTTCACCAGCTACTCAGGCTCATATAATGACATTCATTGACCTCAAGGTGACGCTGTAAAGTGCCTTGAGATAATGTACTGTATGTTATGATTTGGCATTATATAATTAAAACTGAAATGAATTACATGTAGTCATCTGATAAGGGGCTCTATTTTTGAGCTGGTGCACTGAGGTTATTTCGTTGCCTGCAACAGTTTTGTATCTTGTACGCCTTGGTGTGAGGAGAGGCATGACATCCTCAAAGCAATCTTGGTACCAAATATGAGTTTGTTTTGCGTGACCTGCCTGATCAGGGGAGGTCAACTGCTGAGTGCACTTTTTTCCATATTGTTTTGGTCACTTTATTTGGTGAAACCACTCCTACATATGTAGACCTCCCTAAATCACAAAACCTATTTATTCATGTTTTTCTCATCTCTCTACTTTTAACTTATGTTTTTTCAGCCACCTGACATGTGATCATGCAGACAAAAAAAGTTTCTTTTTGACTGGCATTATTGCCAACCAGACAGAGTACAGAATAATGAATGATTCTTACCATCTCAGTAATCCACAACAGTTAGTAGGTAGCCTGTACTCAAGGCCTTACCCTTTCTCTGTTGAGTCTCTTTACAGCCGTATGAAGGCAGGAGGTGTCTGTTCTATTAGAGGCTCTAACAGGAGCGATGTTGTTACTGTCAGGCCACATACGCATGACAGATCCAGTGGTTAAATTTTTTGCAACCAGCGCCAGACTATTGCATAATAACCACAGAAAACTCTGTGCTTATGTGCATGTTAAACTTGTGGTTTTGAGTCATTATTGTACAGTTTCTACTGCAAATCAACAAGTGTACTGGATACTGACACATTGAAAACAGTTCATAGTCTCATGAAATATTGTAGATCAATTAAAAATTCTCTATCCATTAATAAATCCAGACTGGTCTCACCAACTGGCATTTGAATAACACACCAATTTCCTTATGTTGTTTTGTGTGTTACCACTACGTATTTTTTGTTTTTCACGTGTCATTCGACGACACGTTATTCCTCTACCTACTAACTCCTAATCCTAACCCTAACCAAAACGGCATTAAATGACACGGGACTAAATGGCATTAAATAACACGCAAAAAGCTTAAAATGTGTTGACACAACAGGTGAAATGTCCTGAAAGGGGCGTACCATTTTTACACAATCACATGAGAACCACCTTGATAAATCCCTCAGGACCATACATTCCTTCCCGATCCCCCACTGCCTTCATTCTGAACACCAAGTAACAGAGGCAAAGGTTAATCAACGCCATCTTCTTTTTAGGGAGTATGACTAAAATAACAACTGGAGTTCTGCATGTTTAACTACCGTACAGCTTGACATTCCACTGCAATCAACACCAGGATGTGATAGACTTTTTGGGTGTTATAGTAGTGTTTCCAAAAACAAAAGTGGTATTTTAAAAACCTGAATTTGGATGGATATGGATCATTGTGGCCACGAAAATACCAAAGTGTGCTTGGCAAGGGTTGCCACACTTTACTGCAATCTGTGCTGCAATTATGGGTTCACGAAAATAGGCCTCATATTGTTAATGTAAAAATATTGATGAGTGCATTTTTAAGGCTTTTAGAAATTGGTGTCTACTTTTGACAGTGATATTGGCTGGATTGCCCAGAGACATGTTTCATTGATTTTATATAATTAATTTTGTTACCTAATAGTGTGGGGAATTTTTGCTTTGAGTGGAGCGTTTATTCAGTGTGTTTTTGTTGTGACCTTCAGGACAATTTTCCCCAATTGGAGACAAGAGTAACCTTGACCTGTAATTCAGTACATTTCAACCACTGCTGCTGTGTTTTCCCAGGAAGTTTAAATCAAATTAGATGACCATGAAGACGGGAACCTGAATTTGATTTTTTTTTTAGGTGAACCAAGCGGAAACCACACCCAATTATTTTATTATTTTTATGAGACACATATACACAGAGTGCCAGTGATTTGGGACTGGGGTGGCGGCAGTGTAAGGATTACAGTGACCAGCCTATGACTGGAGGATAGCCAGATTAATCTCCTGCTCTTGTGTTTTCTCTGCCTCAGTCAGGGCTCTTGAAACAACTGTCTCTCTCTACTCGAGTTTGAGTTCACACACTCAGCTGTTTGAATGCAGCAAAGAAAACTTACCAAATCTAATTGGTATGTTACTCATTCCACAACATTAAAAGCACAGGATCTTGAACTGACTCTGACCTGACCATCAGACTGATCCTAATGTGTGTAGAAACAAATTACTGAAAACACACCAGGTTGTAGCTTGGTTGTAACTTGGTTAGACAGTTACAACTGAGCCTCTGGTTTGTGAACCCACTGAATCTAACAGAGAAGCAGTCAGGGGTTATGCGCTATAAATAATCTTTTACTTATTACTTCTTTGATCATATGGTCTTCATCAGTGTAAATTAAGAAATATATTAATTCTACATTTCAAACAGTAGCGGTAAGTTACTTGTATGCCACCAATTACGGCACAGAATTGGTAATTTAGAATGGAATGGCCACATTGCAGTGGAGGCACAGACCATCTGTGCTGTACTTATAGAAGGACAGTGTCCTGGTCTAAGTCTCCTTAATGTTTTCCTATTTGTTTTTCATAAATTTGATTATATTTAAAAGAGAAATATGAGCAGCACAACTACCTGGAGTGTGAATCAGATCAGCATGTTTCCAGGGATAACATGGTAGCCAAGTAGCTGGGAATGGTCAATTCAAAAACCATGAGGATATTTGCAATAGTCTTAGTTTAGAGCCAGGAGACACAGTACTTCATGGTATAGCAGAACATAATAATATCTCAAAGGTAAGCTACAAACATCTCAGAATAAACTGCTGAATTGTATTGTATTGAATCTTAATCACAGGACCCATTTTGATGACAGTAATTTTAAGCAAGCTGGTTTAAAGGCATCTGTATGCTTCAAACAAAGTGCTTGTCCAATCATTGAAGAGCAAACTTACTCCCCCTAAATTTCGACGTCACAGAGATGCATCCGGCAATTGTTCCTTTCCTTCCTTTCCTGAAACTTCAAGTCCATGGTATTTGGTTGTTTAGGTGGAGGTGACAAAGTAGGTAAGATTTGACCAACTAAGTGCAACACCATGAATGTCTTTTTCTTTAATGAATGTCTGAAATTGTGCTGCCCAAGTGTTAGCCCCATTTAAATGATCACCTCTCATTCCTATAGCTATAAAACTTTTCAGATTGTGTGAATTAGTTTGTTTCAAGCATACCCTGGCTTTTAGAGTCCATAGAATGGCTGTACAACTTAAGATCCAATTCGATTCATAAAATTCAGTTCATTTGTACTCTAGGTTATCTTTATGACTGTTTAGGCTGTATCAGTGAGAACGACTATTAGTCAGTTGTGAATGTGAAAATTCCTGCTGAGAAAAATTCCTCTTTATAGTGGTGGAAAAAGTAATCAGATCCTTTACTTAAAAGTAAAAATAATAGCACAGTATAAAAATACTCTGTTACAAGTAAAAGTATTATCAGCTAAATGTACTTAAAGTATCAAACTCAAAGTATTCATTGTGCAGAAGAATGACTGATATATTATTATATATGAAATTATTAGATTGTTAATACTGATGCACCAATCTGTGACCATTTTACTGTGTATCTTGAGGTGGAGTTAGATGAATCTACTTTATAGATCTTGCTACTTCAGTATTTTAATCCGGTGGTTCCCAACCAAATGTTCCTACCCCATCAAAGGGTCACAGTATAAATCTGAGATGTAGTGAGATGATTAATGGGAGGGGAAAGAAGATTGCTATTTAAATGTGTCTTTATTTGTGGATTTTTCTCTAATCTTTGCTTTTCTGGTGAAATCCTATTTGGGTCTCAAACAGTTATTAAAACAAAAACATGTCAGAAGGTGAGAGGAAAAATGTCTTTTTGCTGGTACCAACTCATAGATATGTGAAAATAACTAGTTACTACAGCACTACATGAATGTAGGCGAGTAAAGGTACAAAATAAAAACTGCTACATAGTTTACAGTATGCCCCCCTGACTTTTAGTGGTGTAGAAGTATAAAACAGCATCAGATAGATCTACTAAAATAACTACAAGTATCTCAAAATTGTACTCCAATACAGTGGTTAGCAATAACAAATAAAGGCAAGCCACTAAAAAAGCTGGGTAACAAACACTGAAGACACAGTGGAAGTGTGGAAATACCTGTGCAATAATGGTTCACATGGTAAATTCAACATAATGTATATTTCCCATCAAGTCCTCCAACCTGAGCGACCAGATAGATAATTTGTCCCTAATGGACCCTCATCATTATGGTTACAGTAATAAATTGGAAGTGGCTGATCAGCTAAAGTTACATTAAAGCAAAGTCATAGTGAAAAAAGAACCATCTCAATTGAGACTCAGGATATTTATCATGAATCCTATTTATTTGGACATTACAGTATACCTTCATTTCCTCAGTGTCATCCAGTGAGCCTCTAACTAATAACCAGCACTTAGCAATTGCTTCTGTACATGAATTCGGGAGTTAAAATATTATAATAGTGGCAGCACATTCATATTCATGAATACAGTTTTGCTACAGTTTTGAGAGGTCCTCTGAGTGCACGGTAGAAATGGCACTCCTACTGTGATGCACTGCACCTACAGCAGACCAGCAGCATCTCTTTAAACCTGCCAATGCAAAGGTTGTTTGCCCACATGCCATTAACCAGCATACTTCAACCAGCAATTCTGTCTGCAGTGAACATCAATTGAGCTCCTCTCAATTCCAGACCAACAGCAAATTGTGTCTATATTAACCATTCCATGCTAGCAGAAACAAAACAGACAGTGAGGGAAACAGAGATAAAGATTGGCTTGTTATAGTCTTTCAGAGTTTTCTTGATGAGAAATTTATATCTAGACCTCTAAGTCAGACTTTTGGTTAACGGTTGACATATGTTCAATGAAGAAAATGAGAGAAATAAGCAAGCATTTCCCAGCAATCAGCAATAATCACCCTTTCTTAAAGGAGTATTCATTATAACTTCTGGAACATTAGGGCAAAAGGCCCTAATAGTGTCTGCCTCAGTACTGAGGAGGAGATATTTCTATGCAGGCAGATGCTGTTTGTACCCAGGTGTCCGTAGCCAACAATGCCATTTACACCCCGGACGGATATCCAATGTGGCTATTTACACCCAGGTTTTAGGCTCTCCTGGACCATTTCAAGGGGTCACATGGGAGAAGTTCCAGCAGAAAGGCTTTTGTAACACATGGTTAACATTGTGAAAGGAGCTATTTTAACCCAAACCATGATCCTTTCCTAAACCTAACTAAGTAGTTTTGTTGTCTAAAACTCTGTAAACTGAGACTTTACGTCGTCCTGTACGCTGTTTTTTTTAATGAAACTTGCTTGGTTTTTGTGCTTGGTTTTCACTTTCTTCATTTACAGTCTTTTCACAGCTGTCACAGCTAGGCTATGTCATACATTGTTATGGTGTTCATATTAGCCAATTTCTGTCCAATTAATAATGAGTGACATAATCATTCCAAGAGTGTCATTTTTAGGTGACACAGAAACCGTGGTACTAGCTGCTAAGATTAGTTTACATAACATTTTTCACAATAACTGAACATATATACAGCTTTAAGAGTTGTCTTTTTCTGTAAGTTTACTTAAAACAGCCTGTTCAGCTGCATTGATCTCTTCCGTGTTTGTTTGCATTTTTGTGACCACTCTGTGCTTCAGGATTGCATTATTGGGTAGCACATCAAACCTATCTGAATCACTCAACAAATCAAAGATGCATGTCAATATTCAGACATCTATAATAATAATGATAATATTTCTTATTGTTGTTAATAAATAGTAAAAACTTTGAATAGGTAGTCACAAACAATAAATTAAGAGCATTATATGGATGCATATCTATATAAACGAGTTTAAAGAAATGATATGGAAATGATACAGGCTTAGCTTTTTAAACAGCTGATAAAGTCTACTGATTATTTTGTTTGATTAATTGATTAATCATTTAGTAAATCAAATGCCACAAATGATGACACCTATCATATGCTATTAAAGCCCACAGCAAGTCCTTAATATTACTTACTCCATCAGAGCAATAGTCAACACTAGAGGGTAAACAGTCTGAGCACAGTAAAATATTAGAAAACATATGAGCAGTCATTGTTCAGGTTTTTCTCTTAATCAATTACTTTAATGAGGAATTGGATCAAAATAGGCAATAAATCCTAATTTTCACTCAATCCAAAAAATCCACAATGGACAAGACAGTCTCATCTCAACTAACAGAAGCATCTGAAGCATATTCACTTACTAGTATCTGCCTGACATCAGTGCAAATCCGAAATTAACCCACCTCCAGGTCAGGTGTACATGGCATCTGTACAGTTTGGCCAAGATTTTTACAAAAATCCACCATACTAACTAGCTACCTCTGCCTCTTCCTCTCATCTCAAATCAAGCCATGCAATTTTACTATAGTTAGGGTCTTCTACAGCTGAATATATCCATGGCCTGTCCACATGTATTTAGCTTTGTTTTTTTTCTTTTTCCCACATTGTCATTGTACAGAGAACAACATGCATCACTGGTTATGACAATGTATAATTTAATGAAAGGAGGGCTGAACAGCCAAATTTTTTGCATGCTCCTCCTGTATTTGCTGAATGCTAGTGAGTTCAAGGGAGTCACTGCTTAATGGTCAAATGGACTGAAATTAAGCATTTTAGAAATACAACTGTTACACTGATTTTTGTTGTGTTAGATCTCACTGAGAAATTTGATTTCTGGTTTGTCTTAGCTAGAGTGGAGCTTGATTGACTCCTATATAAGCTGCAGTGGTAGTTTTGCATTAAAACGTATGTAAAACCACACTGATCAGCCACAACATTAAACCGGTAACTGGTTTTAATGTTGTGGCTGATCAGTGTCGTGCAAAATTATTATTATTAACTGAGACGTTGAAAGTGGCTAACACTTGCATGCAAACAACGGAAACATATGTCTTGCTGCTCTAATAATGCATTTTAAAAACCGCTTTAACAACTTCTTCCAGTCTTATTCAAGTCCCCCCAGGATTCTGAATGCAGTAGGATGTGTTTCACCTATAACCTTTTACCTGAGAGATCAAACTGTAGGTTAATGTGCTCCAACATACTGAACATCAGCTGTCCACTATATAATTCAAACGTACTACCTGTGTCTGTTTATTTCATAAATATCTGCATTCAGACCTACACCAGAAGTATTTTGATATTGTCTGAATTGGAATTTTCTAATGTTAAATTTATACTCTTCCTTTATAGTTTGCATGAATTAAACGGCTCGCAAAATGTACAAAATGTCTTTATATTTATATCATGTACCTAAATTAATCAAACAAAAGAAAACATAATCTGAACACTACTTCCATAAAAATAAAGTCGGATTGAAGTGTATACAATAAAATCTGAGAGAACTTTTGGCGAAAATAAGAATGGGAACATTATGGGTCAGTGCTTAAGGTTAGCGCTATTTTAACTCTGAATGAGTACATCATGCATGGTCCGACACCATCCTGCTCGATTAGGTCAAGTACTCAGTGCACCCGTGTTTTATAATAACTTGGTCATTTACTTGATGAAGTCACATCCATATAAACCTCACTAAAATTACACATACCCCTTTATTCATATTTTGTTCATCTTCCCCTTTGTTCACCTTCCCCTTCCCCTAAATTTTTCAGTCAGCTTACATGTGATTGTACAACCGCACACACACACACACACACACACAAAAAAAACGTTTTTTTTTTTTTTTGCCTTAATGCCAGCTAGACAGAATAAAGATTAATGAGTGATCGTTATGACCTATGTTTGTTAGTAGTCATTATTGACATTGAACTCTTTTTACAACCTGTTTACAACCAATCTGAAGGCAGCATGTATCTGTTCCCTCAGCAGTCTCTAACAGGAGTGATGTTTGAGCACTGCCAACCCACAATTACACACGGCGGATCCAGTGGTTACATTTTGGAGAACCAGTGCTAGACTGTTGCAAAATAACCCAAGAAACCTCAGCCAAGAAACCTATGTGAACACAAAACTTGTCAGTTATGATTAATCATTATACACCGTTTCTACTGCTCTGACAGTTCCATGAAAAATCGTAGATCAATTTTAAAAGTGGTCGAGATTGTACAGGTTAGGGTTTGGCATCGCTGATGGCTGACAGTCAAGACGATATTGAGGCCAGCATCAGATGCCAGTGGTGTTACAGAGTGGTGGTTTTTCCCTCACAAGTATCTTGGACAAGTACTGACAGCGGCGTCAGAGAGCACATTAACCGACAACAGCCAAGTTTAATTTAGGCCTGTCATCAAGTTACTGACAGAATTAACATCAATTAGTGACCAGGGAGGTCAGTCAGAGCTGGGGGTGCTGACTAATCTATAAATGATGACATCATACTAAATGCTGCACGACATTCATGGTTTTTGCATTAATTTGAATGACCAGGATGATTAATATTTAATAGTTATTAACAACATTTTACCCAAATTTTAGAACATTTAACACTACAACAGACAGCAAACTTAAAAACGCCAGCATACTGTATTTCGAAGCAGCCACAGCAACTACAAAGTCACCAACACAGAACTAATGCATGAGAACTGCAAGAAGAGGAAGAGGGAGTGAGACAGTGTTTGGATGAAGATGAGCAATGTGACCCATAACCAGGTTATTATACTTTATAATAATGCAGGACAGTGAGGATACAGCCATGTCATACAGGAGACCAGTGTATATGTTGATCTACAGATAAGGAGTGCATAATATGTAGTTCCAGACTGCAATAACCCAGTTTGACACAAGTGACAGATACAGCAACCACTGACACAAGCTAAACCGGGTTATACTGCTAAGCCAGGTTACAGTCATTAAAGACTTAAAGCAATGAGTATACAGCCCTACTCTGGAAACTTCTCTGCTGTTTTTCAAGATTCTGTCACAAATCACAACTAGAGACTAAAGGCAAACATGCTGCACGGTGGCAGGAGTAAATAACAAACACACAGTGTCAAAGATGCTAAAAACAGCTTTTTACCTTATGAAGAGGTTGGCACTCCAAAGGTGGACTTGTGATGCCGATAAACCCCTTCATGATCACAGGTGTAGTGCTGCCACAGTGCTCCCGAATGACGCTTGGACACTTTTTTCTCCAAGTAAGGAAATAGAATATTATTACGCAGTTCGCAAAATCCAGTTGAAATTCATATACATTTTTTAAGTGCCTGAAGATCCAAGCATCACTAAAGAATATGTCATACAAGATAGACAATGGATTCACAACATGAACGCATGCATTGGGTAATGTGCAAGAAAACATTCTACCTTAGGAGTTGCCACTAGCTGCTACTAGCCTTTGAGCAGCACAGTGAACTATATTTACGTTTTCTACCAAGCTAACGTCAACCGGTGAAGATGAAAAGGCAGGAAAACACCCGTCACTGATCATTCACTCTTCAGGGTTTGTTTATTAGTGATGCATTTGCAAGAGACATTACAAAGACAAGTGGACAGCTTGTGCTGCATTCACAATGCCGGCAGGAAATGAAAGCTTGCCTAAATACTTTTCATAGCCTAAACTATTAGATGAGCTTGACCTCTGCACTGCAACTTTTCTGCAGAATGGATGTTTCGAATGTAGCTTCATTTGCTTGGCACAAGTGAGTAAATGAAATCATTCAGAACACAAACTACTTATGTTCATTCGCCTATATTGCACACATACATGTGTGTCATAGGTGCGCTCTTGTACTTAAACAAATGACACTACACCTCTGCACAGAAGGTCCTGAATATAGATATCATCCAATAAAGAGTTGGCCGCAGGTTTAACTGAAGGGCTAACATTAGCATTAGCTGAGCAAGCGGGCTGGTTATTGTCAGGGCAACCCACCAGTATCGCTAACTTATATCCGTGTTCCTTCGCGCCTAGCCACTTGCTGCTCTGCGTTTGTGCTACAGATACACATAAAATACATTGAATGTTTTAAAATGAAAAAAAATTACAAAGGGTAGGTTTCAACAATTTATCAAACAACCATGTTTTATAGACTGCTTATGTTCAAAAAATAAAAGTTTTTTATTGATTTTTTTTAGTAAACTTTTTTGCCTTGCACTTATAAGCCCCCTGCTAGTAGGGGTGCTGCAACCCCCTGAGCCCCCTACTTTCAGGATCCCTGTTAGTGACAGCCGATATGACGTACCAATGGCAATGTTTGTCATTTTGCCACTGAAAGCGACGCTCAGCACCAGCTAAACCTGTACATCTGAATGTTTTCTACAATGCTTTGCTAATGATTGTTAGCGTTGGAGCTAAGTGAACCTGTGTATCTTTCCAAACTCAGTGTCTGAACTCAGTCACACACTGCTGTGCCCAGTTAATATTTCATTTTCACATGTTAACTTTTACTTGCTTAAGCAGCGGGATGCTGCACTGTAGAGTTGGACTAAACACAGAAGAGTACAGTCATGAAAAGATCAGATTTTAATCAGCGTTTTAATCAGCATTAGCCGATACGATCTACTGAAAAATAACAAATTATGCAGTTATCGTCAATAAATTATACAATTAATTAGAAATACAAAATAAATATATTGATATTTTAAAAACCCTAACTTATTTGTGTTTCATTACCATTGCAGCATACCCAGTTTCTGGGTGCCTGAGGATTAAGGCAACCAGATTGTCATCAAAAATGTATGTAAAAACAGTCAAATCTAACTGGCTTAAACTTTAAAAAATTATTTGGAAATAAAAACATACAACATCCAAAAAACTAGACCGCATATTTAAGTTATGTATGCTAAAGTGGTGGTAGTGAACTGCAGGTGTTTATTGTATGAATAATTTTGATGACAAATAAAATCATTCACTATTATGCGTGGAAAACATGATGACTATAGGTCCTTCAGTATGTTCAGAATGGTGAATTCAACTTGGGTTCAGCTCATCATCTTCTCTTAGCAGTGTCTTTCAACTACTGTATTCATATTTGAAACTCTGCATGTCTTGGATGACAATAAGTTTCCTCGTACGTAAACTCACCACAGGATTCCCAAAGTGTCAGTGCATCATGATGGGGAGACTTCAGTCAGAGACACTTACGTCAAGGAAGTGGCCATTTATAGCAAATGGTTATACAGTTAGATTTAGCGGAAAAGGCCCTGCTGTTTAAGGGAACTCTTGATAAATCCAAGCAGTGATGGGGATTCTACTTAGAGAGCTACTCCCCCAAATAGCTCTTGTATCTCTTGTATGAAATTAGTTATATCAACAGCACAAAATACCATATAGTGAGGAGCATGTTCATTAGAATAACAGTGAGGAAGTGTCAGGTTATAATGTCCCTGATGTACATCTGAACGAATATGACTGGATGATAGTAGCTACACAGCTATGAACTAGCCAGTCATTGGAAAGCGTAAGGCAAACAGTTTGAGCCAATCAGCTAATACAAACCTGACTTCAGTACTCTACCTCAACTAATGCTTCATTCCTGTGTTTAAAAGGGAGGAAAGAAGCGAATTTGCTTGGCCGTGATTACCACAGCCTCTGACACACACATAGTATAATGTATGAGAATGTATTCTTTCTAACCATAACCTGTATCCAAGTGTGCCACAAATGACTAGAAGTGCGTATGGCATGCCTCTGATCAGCTGAGCAGGGCACAGTTGACTGCTATCTGCACTGCACCGCTAGATTCAGGAAAACAAAGCCCCTAGCCTCAACAAACACTAAATATTACATGTAAGGTACTATTTATTGCAGGACAATTATATTCCATTACACTGTACAGATGGGTTTTTTTTATTTTTCTGGTAAGCCTACTGGTAGACTTCCACCTTGAAATCCCCGGTAGCTGCCAAAACAGTTAAAAGAGTTCAACAGCTCCAACAATGTGCAGCTGGTTGACCAAGCTGATAGGTCATAAAAGTATATTGTCATCAACTGAGACTCCCAGGAGAGCCTTGTAAAAACTCACATCAAACTAAAAGGGCAGGGAGACAGAGAGAGAGAGAGAGACACAACTATAGCACAACTAATTAAAGAGGAAACCGGACTAAAAGGCAGAGAGAGGACAATGACTGGCTCGTGATTTTCAACTCTTTATCTCAGGTTTAATGGAGGGACCAGCTCTTAATTGCAAGAAATTAGTCTTCCCGGAGGTTCATAGCACTGCATATTAAATCATTAGCAGTTTTGATTCCTTTTGATTCCGTCTCTTTGCTGTTTAGCGTCCCACATTGGATTTTTCCTCACTCAAGTCGTATGTTCTTTAGACCAAATTTCTTGGCAATAAGTTGAAACAACGAATTAAAGGGTTAGTTTACCCAAAACACACAAACACACACATATACACACACACACACAGAGACACAGACAAACACACATCCTTGTTTTACTATATTTGTGGGCACCTGCCATTGACATAATGTATTCCCTAGCCCCTTACCCTAACACTAACCATCACAGCTGAATACGTAATCCTAACCCTAATCCTAACCTAAACCTAATTCTAACCTGAACCCCAAAACCAAGTCTTAACTCTCAAACAACCATTTAAACTTGTGGTGTCCAGCATTTTGGTCTCCACAAAGCTGTTAAAAGCCACAAGTATAGTGGAATCCAAGTTTTTGTAACACACAAAGCCATTATATAAGTATTATTTAATACAAAATATGAGATGTAAAAATAAAAATTTATTTGCAATTAGTTGAGCATGTCAAATGGAAGGCTTAGCAGTGTCACATTACAACAATAAGATGTGTGTTGTATTGGGGCAGGAGATCGATTAGGGCACAACACATACTTCATCAGGTGCTGCAGGGAAAGTTTATTGAGCAGCTCATAGAGGAGGACATTAATTTGACAAGTGTCGGCCTCCTGACCAACTGTCCTTATACCTGTTTGCTCTCAGCCGCTGCCTTGTCAGACACATCGCCAATGATCACAGGAAGGTGGTGACATGACGAACACCAGGACAATGACCCCCTCTGGATTCTCTCTGTTGCTATGTCTGTCTCAACCACCTCACTTAAGCTCTGTCCTAGGTCTGGGTCCAGTTAGTTAGTTTGTTACCCATCAACAGCATCAGAGGCTGTCCTTATACTTCTTATATCCTACATATTATGTAAATACTGGATCTGAGCTTTGATAAATCTACAAATCCAACGACTGTCACACCAGGGACTGGGGTTCGCATCCCCAGCCCCTTCTGTGCTTTAGGTAACAAAAGCATTTTGATTAAGGATAAGGGATGATGGCGTTTTTTTTGTTTTTTTTTTAATGTATATAAACACGTTGTGTCTGAAGTCACTGTGAACTTTTTCTGTATTAAACCAGACCAGGATCTTTCCCCAACCTGAACCAAATGCTGTGAGAGTCTAAACAGAACCATAAACCAGCTTAATAATGCTGGAGTCACTACAAGCGGATGTTGAGCTGCAAGATCAGATATTGTGGTGGAAAACAAATATGCTGTCTGTGAAAATTTTACTGATATGTTCAGTATCAACGATTTGCAACTTGCTAAATATGTAAATTAATAACATATACTCATTATGTTAATAGGAATGAAATCCGGTCACAATTAAGTTTCCTACAAAAGTACGTATTTGCTGTCGCAGTTTAGTAGTATAAAAACGTAATTTCAAGGAGACAGGGTCTCACTTATTATCCAGCAACTTCAAAGGCTTTCCTTTCAACCAATGAGCATGATGGATAGCTGTGGGATATTTAAACTACACCACATATTACGTCTCTGCCATCATTGCAGTCTTGAACCGTGTCTCATGTACACAGACTGATCTTTAATATTAAACCTCATTTCTCAGTGCCTTCCAAAACCATTACAAATCACGGTTGCAGAAAAAAAAAATATTATGATATGACAAAGCTCTGGTTAAGTGGTTTCACTTGAAATAGAAACACCCTGGAACAGTAATAAACATTTGCAATTCGCTAAAAGTAAATAAAGTACCTGTCATGAGTATAGTTCATTAAACATGTTAACATTATTCAGATAAATACTAAGAATATTGCAAGGTTTGAGTATGAGACTGAGTAATACTATTCATATGTGGACATTTGTGCTTATGCCTCAGGCTGGCATTAATCGTATTAAGTATTAAATTAATACCACTATGTCAGTCAATGCCACATTATTAATGCATAAGAAGTAAATGAATCAGCAGTCATACAGCACTCCTCAGAAAGGATTGAAATGAAATGACAAGGTCTTTGATATCAAAGTTAAACACAAATAAGTTTGGTTAATATCAGACCTGTACGTTATTAAAAAACAAAACAAAACAAAAGTGTTAATCTCGGCCTATGTGATCAGGCAGGTAAAGCAGGCTTTGCCAGCTTTGGTGATGTATTTAGTGGATTAGCATTGGTGGAATGATCAATGTGTCCCTACAGTGTACATGTCTCTACAACCCCCTGGTCAGGGCTAGCAGGGGCCTCATCATCTGTCTTGTGCTGGTTTGGGGGTACAGTATTAGACAAACAGGCAGAGAAAAATAGGAAAGTCCGCCTGCTGCAACAGAGCCTCTGGACTGCTGTTGCTGTTGCGGTCATTTGGTCATTGACAATGTTGAGAGACATTGGGAACATGGGTAAACCTAATTATTTTTTCTTGCTGGTAATATAGGCTAGAAATTAACCATAAATGACCCTTTGCTAAGCCCCATACAGTTACTGTTGCTACACCTAGACTATGCTTTCTTTTCTCACACAGCACATACAGTATACAGTTTACAATGATAATGATGGCAATAATTTACTTTACTATTGAAATTCATACTGGTAATTTTTTAAACAACAGTTCCTTGATTTCAGACAGGTAGGCAAAATAAACTAGCCAATAACCATTGATTTTGTGAGCTGAAATGACAACTGTCACTGGCAAGTTTTATCATCTGTAGCTAGCTAGCTAATTAATATTAACATGGTGTTTTCTGCAAACTCCGTGTCCAGCTGACTTTTTACTGTTTCCAGGTGACTGGTTTTAAAGGGAAAAAAAAATGCAAAGGGGCCTTACATGCATTAAATGGCCATATATGCACTTACCTTTGTGAGGAACAGCATACTAATACCGGGCAGGGCCTCCCTTTGTTCTCAAAACAGCCTCAATTATTTGTGGCATGGATTCCCAAATATGTTGGAAACATTCCTTTGAGATTCTGGTCCATGTTGACATGATTGCATCACATCCTTTCTGTAGAATGCTCAGCTGCACATTTGTGCTGCCAATCTCCTGTTCTTTCACATCACAAAGGTGTTCTACTAGATTCAGATCTGGTGACTGGGGAGGCCACTGAGGTACACTGAACTCATTATCATGGTCATCAAACCAGTTAAAGATGACTTTTGCTTTCTGACATGGTAGATTATCATGCAGGAAGTAGACATTGTAAGATGGTAAATTGTGGCCATAGAGGGATTCACATGATCAGCAACAATAGATAGGCTGTGGCAGTCAGACCATGATTGATTCGTATTAAGGGGGCCGCAGTGTGCCAAAAAAACATTCCCCATATCATTACACCAACACCACCAGCCTGGACTGTTGACACAAGGCCGGTTGGGTCCATGGATTCATGCTGTTGGTACCAAATTCTGTCCCTACCATCTACAGGCCTCAGCAGGAATCCAGATTCTTTTCCAGTCTTAGACTGTCCAGCTTTGGTGAGCTTGTGCCCACTGCAGCCTCGGATTTCTGTTTCTGACTGACAGGAGTGGAAACCAAAGTGGTCTCTTGCTGTTGTAGCCCATCCGCCTCAAGGCTGGACGTGTTGTGCATTCTGAGATGCTTTTCTGTTCCCCACAGTGGTAAAGAGTGCTGACCTGAGTTACCCTAGCATTTCTATCAGCTCCAACCTGTCTGACCAATCTCCTCTGACCTTTCCTCATCAATAAGTTGTATCTATCTGCACAACTGCTGCTCACTGGATGTTTTTTGGCATCCATTCTGTGTAAACTGTAGAGACTGATAGAGACCAGCAGTTTCAGAAATACTCAAACCACCCTGTCTGGCACCAACAATCATGTCACAGTCACAGTTACTGAGATCACACTTTCCCCCATTCTGATGTTTGATGTGCACATTAACTCAAGCTTATGACCTGTATGTGCATGATTTTATGCACCGCACTGCTGCCACAGGATTGGCTGATTGGATATTGCATGAATAAGCAGGTGTATAGGTGTTCCTAATAAAGTGATCGGTGAGTGTATGATGACATGCTAAATTAGCTTTAGCCTCAGTTTCCTTTGCATCATTGCACATTTGACATTTTATAGATATTTTACATATAGTAAAAAATTATAAATGATAGATTTTCAAAATAAATGTTACAAGAAAGTAAATCAAAAATAACCAATAGGTACTGTGCAGCTCTATTTCAACTGTCTGCTGTGAACCATAGCTTTTTTTAGTCTGTTCATTTGGTCTTCACAACAAAAGAGTTTCCTGCAGCTAATAAAGTTATGCTCCAACCAATGATCAAACCATCCCAAAATAATTATATCTTTTAATCAACTTATGTGCCTACAGTCAGCCATTTCACTATGCCATCAAAGCTCAGCAGAGATCCTGCAGCTCCAACTGCCTGTGTTCTTCATCAGCTTGAAAGGACCCCACAAGAGGTCCTGTCAAGCTGCTGCTCCTAGGATTTTCCTGGTTAAATGATGAATGGCTTTCACAATCACAGGATTCAAATAAACAACCTGTGGCTAATTTACCACAAATTATAATTATCATTATAATGATTCATAAAATTAATATCTCACCTCCTGATACCCTTATTAAAAGGGAAGGGGGGGATTGCGTTAGTTCAAGAAACTAACATTAGTTCTACAAGTTTCTGATGTCAAAGATGATCTTTGGGTTACAGCTAACAGACAACTTGAGCTGTCTTTTTACACTTTGGTTCTTCTTAAAGAAAGGACCTGATGTCCGCCATCTTTGCCTTTTTGGGGGACATTTTTCATCACAGTCACTACAATTTAGTTGGTCGGTGTTAAAATTACATTTTTAAGCACTGAACACAAATTTTAGCCAACACATTATGACTGGAATCTAAAATATACGGCAACATCAACTGACTGACTTAAATTATTTCAAGCGTTTACATTACTTTTAGTTCTGTTTGAATTGTTATAACTAGTATTAAATACCAACTGCTTCAAATTCACAGCCGTTCAGTCATCTCACAGAGGCTGTTTTTGCAGAGATGCAACGTGTCGACAATGTGTAGTAAAACTTGAGAGTTGATACAATTTGCACTTTCTCTCTTGCATCCTTTGGCAACAAAAGGACTTTGGTTGATCTTTCCCTAACCTAAACCAAAGTGCTGCCAGTGCCTAAACATAACCTTAACCTTAGGAGCAGATATTGTATCACAAGATTTGCAAGATCAGATATTTTTGGCATAATACAAATTAAAAATAATCAACATGTCTGCTACTTGCCAGATATGTTATTTAACAACATTTCCTCATTATGACATTATAATAAAAAATGTAATCCGGTCAGCATTATTTTTCATTCAAAACGTATTTGCTGATGCAAATTAGCTGTGTATAAATGTAACTTTTAGTAGACAGGGTTAGATACAGGTTTTTTGGCCTTTGCATATGGCCAAACAAACCTTTATGATCCATGGTGCACAAAAGCCTTCTCTTTAATGTAACTATTTGATCTTTTCATTTTGTTTTACAATAAATTTCACAAGGAATGAAAAAAATGTAAATATGGGATGGGATCATTTCATACATTCCCTTACCAGTGATGTAACAACTTACCAATTAATACCGGTTGTACATTTACTTACATCAAACTTTGGACCTCAACATTTATCAATCCTACAACTAAGATTTAATATTCCTTAACTGCAACACACTGGCCACATCATTTAGTGATGCACTCGTTGACATGACCTGCCTCAACTGACATCTACAGAATGTAGACAGAAGAAAAATTCAAGATACAGTAGTTGAGATGTGCCAATCCGGCGAGTGGATGTGATAAGATTGCTGCTTTTCTGGAGAGTAAATGCCTGTCAGCTCCAGACGGCATATGTGTGAGCTTGCACAGAAAACAGTGGATGCATCATACAGCAATGCCCTTTAGTGTTATCTTGTTTTATTTTTTCATGGGAGGGATTCAAACAGAGGGTAGCGCCTGTTCATCCTCAAAAAAAGCCTTCCTCACCAGTCCAACATTACTATGCAAGTTTGATGGCATGTATGATTTGTTTTCACATTGGTTACAGCTATGAAACCAGTGATCAGCTCACGGCATAATGAATCAGCATTCAGCATCAATACACAAACATCCCTTGGAAAATGCTTTACTGCTGCGGCTGTTCTTGTCATTAGATTTCATTTTGCTGGTGAATATACACAGCTCCTCTCATTGTGGGGCAGAAAGCCAAGACAGGTGTGGGCTGATGTGGAGCACCACTGTGACTCTGCCTGTCTGCTGCATCAGCTCTATCAGCTCTAACAAACATGTGGGTTGTTATCACCTCATTATTGTGGCCCCCTGGGATGGCACATATATGGAATATGTGGGTGTTATGAGGCACTAGAAAACACATATCAGCACAGATCATCAGGGAAGTTTTGAAGAGGGGGCTACTGATTACCACTGATGAACGAATTCAGATCCCTGAGGATATTAGGAGTGCTTTTGACTGTTTGAGAAGGATTATGAGGGAGCTTGCTGTGTCAATCATGTGGCAGGTTATGGGCCTAGATTTTGAGCATTAGTGGTGGAGCATTTCCTCCCTACCTATCAAGTCTCTCATCAGTCTGATTCTGTGGCTTCCATCATCCCGCATGTGTGCTGATTTTGTAAATATGAATACAACTGATACAAAAGAAGCACAGAGATCCTCAATATCACATCGTTCCCTGCTGAGGTGTACATTAGGGGATTAATTACCTTGCCGGAGGAAATCAGGAGGCTCTGTTGAAACAAAAATCCAGCCTGGACAAGTTAGAGGTGACTGATATCCTGTAGTCTAAGCTGGGTTTGGATGGGTCTTGCTGAACTTTGCTGGACATGAAATGCGTGATGCTTATTAAGGTGGTAAATGACATTACTTATCCAGTTATAAACATGTGCTCCTAAGGTATTCACTGATGAAACCTTATTTATGGTCACAAGCTTAACCTGCTGAATGAGAGAGTTTGAACTCTGGTAGTAAAGCTGTTGCAACCTGCCTGACCTGATGAGGGTCACTTGACCATCGTATGACATGTGTTTGGCAGTGTTTTGGTTTGTTTATACTTCTTACAGCATCTAAATCTGTAAGGGCAGGTGTGTGTGGATCCAAGTGCAAGAGAGAGAGAGTCAGGCCGAAGTACAATGTCCAAAATCCAAATCTTTAATCCGAGAGACGTAGCAGAGGTCAAAATACCAGGAGTCAGTTAAACCAGGTAACAAGGCAGATCAGGAACAGGCAGAATTGAGGGTCACAAAAATACCGGAAAAACAGATCATACACAGGGAATCAAATCGGGACTAAATGCGAGAGAGCTTGAACACAATGGTAACAAAGACAATCTGGCAACAGATGAGAAATGAGGCGGGGTTTAAATACACAGAAAACAATACACAGGTGAAAGACATTAAGGTGGAGACAGTAATCAACACAGGCGGGAAAAACCAGGAAGTAAAACAAACAGTAACACAACAGAACCAACTTCAAAATAAAACAGGAAATGAATACAGATCCTGACAAAATCAAGTTGGTTGACTCTAGGTTCACATCCAGTGCCAATGTCCAGTGCAAAACCAAGAGTTAATGTATCCTCTATGTAGCAACGCAAAGCCAATAAAAATGGGTAGCTGGAAAAGACAGGGAATGATGATCATTCAAGTCAATCTCAAATCCTTGGAAATAGTAGTATAATGTTGAGGTTTAGTTGCCATGCATAGATACTGAACGCAGAATTAATTTTAAGGATGTTCTCATTGAACAGAATCCAAGGTTTTAAAGAATCATCTGATAAACCAATTTTTTTTGTGAGCTGTACGGGTACATCACCTGCTTAGATTATCAACAACAGGTTTAAAAAGTTTGTAGCGATCAGATTGTAGCAGAGGTATAACTTTACATGGTATCACAACATAGGTGGTCTGGAGGCAAAAACAATACTGATTAGTTTTAAGATTAATTCAACCTCAACAGGTAGATTTGTAAAGTTTCTTGTAGCAGACAACTGATTCATCCTAAACACCATCTGTCATACATTTTATAGGAATATACAGTGTATACTGCAGAAGTAAAAGGAACCAAAATAAAGCTTTATCTTACAGCTGTTAGATAGGTATTTGTAATATGTGGTTTGAATCTGCAAGGAAAGCAACACTTTAACATGAATTCTGGACTAATAATACAAAGAGAAAACAATAAAAATATATGTCCAGAAAAGCCAAAAAGTGAGATGCTGGATCATTCAAGTCAGTGTCAGTTGTGGGAGATCTCCAGCCATGTCGAATCTCAGACCATCCCATTGAAAACACATCAAAACTTAATTGGGATGTTTGGAATTTGTCACCAGATGTTCCTTCCAAAAACAGCACTGCATTAAAAAAAGGCAAGGGGTTGTTAAGGGTGTTTTACGTCAGGTACCATGAGAGAATGAAATACAATCCACAAAGGTTATTTTGGTAATGGAACCAGGAGTTTGAAGGCTTATTAGAAGACAAACAACTTCAAAGAGGTTTATAATACCGTGAGAAAGGATATAACAACTCACAACAATTATCAGGATGGCAATGATTTTGACATTTGTTGCAATTAAACAGCTTTTTTTCCAAAGTATTCCACTTCCTGTATTTGACTGGCCAACACAAAGGGGTTTGCTGAATGACATGAATCATACTGTGTTGTGCTAAAATCTGAGCCATGGTCAAGCCAACAAGTAACGAAAGTACTTGGCTTCAAAATGTCACTTACCTTCTCTCTTACCTGTGTTGTTTTTACTTGGCTTCAGTCCAGAGTGTCCATGTCTATGTAAAACAGCTATTGGCTGCTCAGAAAAGTTCACTAAAAGCATTATAGTGACATTATATTCTAATTTGCATGTGGTCGCTTCTGATTTTATGTCAAGAGCAGTTCTTTCTCCCACAAGTTTTTCTAGAACTACCATGTATCGGAAGCAAAGTTTTGGGAAAGCAGGTGTGACTGGACAGATTGTCAAGTCTCCCTGGATTGATCAGCAGCATTGTGTGTGACTGTCAGAGAGCCACCAGACAGACTTTTAAATATCCACTGATGAACAGAGGCTGTTTTGTAATTCCAGAAAGAAATTATTAATGCATTCTATGGAGGATAATGACATCCTGTGCTTCACGCTGGGAATAAATCTCCAGAGTCTGTGATTTCACTAATCTCGTGATGCAACACAACCACACTGATTACTGTTAGTATGTCCGTACTGCAGAATGTCTTGCTACCATTAATTTAAAAGTGACTTTGAAAAGCAGAGAGACTGTCCTGTAAAAAAACGAGTCCATAGGTCGTTTGTGCAAGCAACTTAAGACGACCCATAGTGTCTTTTTCATTAGGTGACCTCTAGCAGCCGTAGTAATTATGACAGGAGCAAAGGAGGAAGTCGGGTAATGTAGTATAAAGCAAGACAAAGTCTGCATTAGGAGGAGGTTGGAGTTCATTTCCTGTTTGGAACTGATAAATCAGTGCGTGTATTATTATCGTATTATTGTAACAATGACGGCGAAGGTCTGGTACACCTGCCCCTGGTACGCTCCTATGGGTTGTATCTGAGGGTAAAGACAAGTAATCCATATGATCGTTTAGGTTGGGGGACTTGTTAAAAGCAGAAAATGATGTCCCATGTAGCTGGGGAGATCAGTGCAGTTTGTGGAGACCCTTTATGTCGACATAGAAAAATGCAAAACCCATTATGGTTTTTATGTTATGTTTAGCTTTTTTTGTCTTTGTTTTTGGAGCTTGACTATTTCAGCCTGACATAGTGTTCATGCTATCTGATTTATATTTGGGATTAGGGGATATTTTGGTTTGACCAAAACAGCCAGGAGCAAGTGACATGTCTGTCCTACTAACACGTTCTTTCAACAGAAGCCGTGGTATTGGTTGCCATGAGTATTTAATGCATTTCATACCAATTTATTTCTGTAACTCAAGTAACATCAACCTGTACAACCATCTGCTACTATTGTCTTTTTTTTTTTTTTGTCAGCTGATTGGCTGATGTTTTCCATGACCGTTGATGAATAACTACAGTAAATCTTTTCAGAGACTGACATTATGGTGGAAGATTTAAAATGAATCAGACTTAAAGCAATGGACTTTTGGCCATTTAAGGTTATAATGCCACTACAGAACCAACTTTCAGAAATTAAATGGCACCAAATTTGGTTTTATGATACAGCTGCTTATTTTGTGAACTGCAACACATGCAGCACATATAGAGATTTAGAGCAGCATTAGGCACAGTAGTCATTTCTTTCAGTATTGGATTTTTGTCAGGAAATGCAGTTCATGAAGGATGTGATTTTGGAATTTAGCAAGCTAGTAGCGGAGTGGCAGGTCACAGACTGATACTGAAAAAAGGTATGAATATAAAGAAAGATAAAGGTCTTAAGAATAAACACAATAATAGACAATTTTTTAAAATGGTACATTTTCAAAGGTAGTCAGTTAAGCCATTAAATCTGTTGCTTAGATTATTGAAATAAAAATAGTTGAATCAGATACTTTACAAATACGCAATGTGACTTTTCTGAATCTGTGGAAAGCTAAATGGAAGTCTGCAGATTTTCTGTGTCAGCATTTTTAGAGCAGATATATATTGTAAAAGAAATGCAATGCATCACTGTGCTGATATTTTCACCAAGGCCTAAAATGCTAAATGTCACATTCATATGATGTTCTTCCTGGAAAAATAGAGACAGTAGATACATACTGTATCTAAAGAGTGCCTGTGTGCTATAGTATTAATACAACAGGCTATATTAAGCAGTGACATCGGTGGCTATGGCTCAGGAAGTAAAGTGGGTCATCCACTAACTGGAAGGTCGGTGGTTCGATTCCTGGCTCCTCCAGTCCCCATGTCGAAGTGTGCTTGGGCAAAATACTGAACCCCAAATTGCCTCCCACATATCATCGATGTGTGAATTGGTGTGTGTGTGTGTATAGAAGGCACTTTTTGTGTAGAAAAGCGCTGTATGAATAAATGGGTGAATGTGGCAGTGGTGTAAAGCACTTTGATTGGTTAATAAGACTAGAAAAGCGCTATATAAATGCTGTACCATGAAAGACATGGCGAGAAAATTTTAGAAGGTAATTTATTTTGTTAGTGATCTCATTAGCTTCAGACCTCTCCCCTAATTAGTATACATGGTTGAGTCCGGTGTTCTAAGCAGGTTTGAATTCATTTCTCACTCTGGCATTCAGCTGCATGGTAAACACTGGAAAAGGGTATGAGGGTTCAACTACAGCACAAAGAGACAGAGCAAGGAAGGTTGAAACCGGCCTAGACTGATAGATGAGAATGTTAGGCCTATTTGACAAAAGCAAGGAAGCCACATTTAAAAGGACATGACAAGTGATGGGTTTAGCTTTATACTACTATGAAGTATACTACTATTCTCTATTCTACTGCTACTACACATAAATAAAACCAGTAAAACTTAAATTTAAAAAAGGTTGTGGTACAGAATGCACAATTGTTCTGTATGCTCTCCTGTGAAACAGCTCCTGTCTCTATCATAGATTCCTGTGACTTCACTAACACACGCTCATTTGATGACACTCTAAACGCTAAACCCTCTAACATTAGCTAGCTACCACCATAATTACCATCATATAGGAAAGTAATCAATTAAACATTAATTGTTACCATACTATGAACATCTCTAGTTGTATTACCATTAATGATAATGTACACAAAAATCAATCGACGTTATCATTAGCTATTTTTTGCATAGCATTTGCAATGCATAGCGTAGCGCATTATGTGGGGACTCGGGCGGAAGAGAGTGATTGATTGTGTATGATACACCCAAATATAATAAGTTCAGGCATTTTCAGCAGAGTAACTATAGCCCACAAAAAAAGAAACTAGGTATTGTCATCACAGAAATAGAAGATAATCATTGTGGTGTTTATTGCCACATCAGCAATATCTACATTCTTACTTTTGAAAAAAGTCTAGTCTCAGCGATGCGTCTCTCCCTCTGCATTCCTCTGTCCCACATCTCTCCCATAAATACGGTTTACTATAACCAATCCGATAATGCTGCATGCAGGACATTGAATCAGACTACATGCAGTAACAAAAGGAGCACATTTTTAATTGTATTATTTAACTTGCAATCAAATCAAACAAGATAATGATTCTGACAATTGGAAAAATGATGAATATTGAATCGCATCATCATCCAGGCAAACCATTCACAAGGCTCGGCAAGGAGTTTTATAATCCTGACAAGTTTTGAAACCGGGAAAGTAACATTTCACTGATTGCTGTCAATCTCAAAAACTGAGAATAGTGATGCTTTCTGCTACATAATATTATTTAAATTGTGTGTACAGCGGAGATAACGTTACAAAGCGCACTCTCTCTCTTTCTCTGTCATACACAGGCTCCCCCTTCTCTCCCTCTCTGTCAGAGACTCGCTGTCTCTCTTTTACCTGTAACTCTTCCACACCTCTTTCTTTTCTGAGCAGTTTTGGTCACGTTTCCTCTCCAGTTTTCTCTTCTTTCTTCTGTAGCATTCCCTCAGACTCACAATGGCTAACATTTTTAACTCTTCTATTGAAGTGTCTTTCCTCTTCCTACCTTTAGTTGATTTGGACCTCCAGATTAGATACACATTCAAAATTACATTTGTGTGGTTCTCACATTTCTTTTTGGTTGTTGTTTTTGGTTATAGGAATAACCCTAAATCCAAGCTCTTCAGCAGAGACTCAGCTGCTGCTGTCAATTTAAACTTACAGTTTAAGACTGGCTCGTTAATTTAGAACAGCAAACACGTACATCAAAGGTGGCTGACTAAAATTTACTAAACCTAAACTAACTAAAAGTTCCACACTTTCCAACCAATCAGCGGCCAGAATTTTCAGTGGGCATGTTATCAGCCTGGCTGAATCATTGGTCTCGCTCTAGTTTGGTTATCTGTTGTCATGTGGTGATGAGTTGGTTGTTTTGAATCATAAACTGATTTACATAATGTTATATGATGATGGTCTTTGTGCAGTTTATTTATTTTACATATTTATATGTTTAGGGCACTCCTGGGGAAAAATAAATTTGATGCCTATTGTACGACTAACATGCCATAATGCCATCTATGAGTAGCCCAACTTAGAGTATGAATATATAGCATTTCTAACAAGTGACTACACCACAAGCCTGTAAATACAGGAAGTGAAACAGTAATTTGTCAGCCAGCGATATCTTACAAGGTGAGTATTGACCATTTGATCAATGAATGGAGCAGGTGGGGCCAGCTCAGTAAGCAAACCTTACTTTCCTTAGGTTTTCTCAGTCAGTCCTGGGATTGAAACAACGAACCTTGCACAGTCCTGAAGAGAAGCAGCATTATCATATGAACGATGTGCTGTTTTCAGAGAGTATAAATGTTTTGGAGGAGCATGTGTGTGTGTTTTTGGCATTTAGTCAGAAGTTTCATATGAGCAGCCTGCCCCTAAAGGGGGTGTTAGAGCTCTTTCCTGGAGGAGAAAAGTGATGTATTTCAAACAGCTGCACAGTGGCTGACTACGCCTCAGTGTTTTCCTCAAGACTTTTTCAAACCAATTTTTTGAAGTTCAGGGGTCATTCACTTCCAGTATTACTGGAGTTCAGCCTGAAACATTTTGTTTCTGAATCAATGGTCTCAGAGGGTTATAGACATGTAGTTCACGTAACTAATCACCGATGCCAACCGGCTCTATGTAACTGTATGAAAGGAAATAAATTACAGCTGGTTTCCCCTACCAGGTGGCTGCTCAGTTTCAGGGGGAACTACAGCTTGTTTGATGTTGCTTTTGACCCTGTGAAATTGCAGGAGTTCGTTTTGCTGAAATGATAAATCTTTATGAGAAACATGAGCTGGCAGGCTTTTGGCTGTGATGTTAAGTTGAAATGGATACCCCCTGCCAGAGCTGCCGCAGCAGAGGTAAAGAGAGATGTTTTTTATTGGAGACTGATTTAATGCCCTTTACTTACTTGTTTGTATTGAACCAGGTAGGTCCTGCTGCGGTAAAAATAATTTTTTTGTAAATGGAATGTTCAATTTTAGTCATAGATGGTTAGCACTAATAAAAAAAAATTTTTTTTTTTGGTTAGGTTTAGGGAAAGATCATGGATTGAGTTAAAATAAGTACTTCATTGTCATGGTTACAATCATAAACACATGGTTAAAGTTGTGGAACGATCATGGATAAAAGAAACCACACTGACTATCAGTTTTACACAGGAAACAACAGCAGTCTCCTGTGTGAAAATACTGTGTTTTGTGGACCCATCCATCCAGCCCAACCTCCTCCTTATGTGGACATTGTTGCTCTTTATACTATGTAAGCTGACTTCCTCCTTTGCTCCTGTCATAGTTACTACAGCTGCTAGAGGTCACTTAACAATAAAACGTAACCATGGGTCATAAAAAAGCTGCCTGCACAGATGATATATGGGCTCATTTTTTACAGGAGGATAGTCTCTGCATAAGGCAAGCAGCAGCCAGCACATTTGAAATGGATAGGTTGTGACATCTGTCAATCAAGCAGAGACTTATATAGTAAGTGGCCATTGTCAGACACAATCTGACTCAACCATAGATGAGTGTGCTAGCGTAAACGGTTTATGGCACGTAAGGTCAGCCATCTTGGACAGCTACTTCTGGTTTCGACTGTATTTCGCAAGTCAGCAAATCACTGCATATTATAGATTATAAAGACAAGTGTAGTAGGTTTCATGTGAATAAGCTGAAGCTGGAGTCAGTAAAGCAATCTAGACTAATTTAAAGGAGATTTTCTTAACTGTACTGGATTGTTTTAAATTTATTATTCTCACAGCCTAGAGTTTTTTGATATTTCATTTAATTTTTCATTACATGTCGTTTTTCATTTCATGTCATTTTTCATTTACTTTTTTGGTTAGTGGAAAAATTTGAATTCGCCCATCTTGATTTTTTCTCAGTTTCTGGCTTCACACGCAAAATAATTTGCTGATCCTCATGTCTTATCGGTCTCCGTCTCTGGTCTCTGTCTTCAAACACAAATTGGTTGTGGTAAAATCCCTCAAATTGCCTGTGGTAAAACATCTACGGTTGACTCAGATCGTGTAGTGACAGCCGTAGTGGCTCATGTCACTGCTCCTTTGCCCCATTGGCTGAAGTTCCTTTCTGGAATCAGTCAATTTCAGATCAATAGTACTACTATGATGCTTATGGGTGCTTTACCAAAAATATTGCAATAACCATTTACAAAGCATTTTTACGTATAGTCCCCCATTTTCAGAGGCTCAAAAGTAATTAGAAACCAAACTAACTATAAGCTCTTGGGTTGCTTTTGCAATATGTTTTGGGTCATCATCCATCTGTACTGTGAAGCACCGTCCTATTAGTTTTGCAACATTTGGCTGAATCTGAGCAGATAGTAAAGAACTATACACTTCAGAATTCATCCTGCTACTTGTGTCAGCAGTCACACCATCAATAAACACCAGTGACCCAGTTCAATTGGCAGACATATATGTCCATGCCATGACACTGCCTCCACCATTTTAGACACATCATGTGGTATGCTTTGGATCATGAGCCGTTCCTTTCCTTCTCCATACTCTTCTCTTCCCATCCTTCTGGTACAAGTTGATCTTGGTTTCATCTGTCAAAAGAATCCTGTTTGAAAACTGGGCAGGCTTTTTTAGATGTTTTCTGGCAAAGTGAAATCTGGCCTCTCTGTTCTTGAGTGTTACCAGTGGTTTGCACCTTGTGGTAAACCCTTTATGGTCAGTCTGGCTGAGGTCCAGAGAGCCCGTGTGGAGATGGGAGAAACTTCTAGAGGGACAACCAATTATAAGCGTCATGTCTGGTTTCCTCCAGACATGACTCTTAGAATTGAGGCTAAATAGTTCAATCTTGGTTTCATCAGACCAGAGAACCTTGTTTCTCACAGTCTGAGAATCCTTTAGAGGATTTTTTGCAAACTCAACGAGGAGAGGATTCAGTCTGACCACTCTGACATAAAGCCCAGATTGGTGGAATCTTGCAGTGATGGTTGTCATTCTGGAAGTTTCTCCCTTCTCCACACAGGATCTCTGGAGCTCAGCCAGAGTGACCATCAGGTTCTTGGTCACTTCACTTACCAAGGCCCTTCTCCCCCAATTGGCCAGCTTTAGGAAGAGTCCTGAGTGTTCCAAATTTCTTCCATTTAAGAATTATCCATTTATTTTCCATTTAAGAGCCACTGTGCTCTGAGGAACCTTCAATGCAGCATAAGTTTTTTTTTTTGGCCTTCCCCAGATCTGTGCATTGACACAATCCTGTCTCTGAGCTCTGTTGGCAGTTCCCTTGACCTCATGGTTTGGTTTTTTCTCTGATATGCATTGTCAGCTGTGAGACCTCATACAGACAGATGTGTGCCTTTCCAAATCATGTCCAATCAACTGAATTTACCACAGGTGGACTCCAATCAAGGTGTAGAAACATCTGAAAGATAATCATGAGAAATGGGAGGCACTAGAGCTAAATTTCAAGTGTCATAGTAAAGGGTCTGAATACAGTTTTTTCTTTTTAAGAAATTTGCAAAAAATTGTAAAATTCAGTTTTCACTTTGTCATGATGGGGATTTGAGTTTAGATTGATGAGGGAAAATTTTTTATTTTTTTTATTTTTACCATAAGGCTGAAATAAAGTTGAAGGGGTATGAATACTTGCCAATTGCACTTTACATGAGTCCTAAGACCTGAGAAATATGTTGGATTGTTAACCTGAAAGAATGTTAGATATACTCTGGGACCATTAAAAACTTATTGGAATGGGAGGAGAATCTGAAGAAACAAAATATGAGTCACATCATTTTCATACTCATCAAACCACTCAGTGATTCCTTGTGTCCTATGGTTGGGGAATTGTCATCCTGGAAGATTGCTACTCCCATCCAGATAGAAATGTTTCATCATAGAATAAAGGTGATCACTTAGAACAACTTTGTATAGATTTGCCGCGACCCTTCCCTCTAAGGGGACAAGTGGACCCAAACCAGACCAGCAAAATGACCCCCACAGCATAACAGAGCCTCAGGATCCCCTCACTGTAGAGGTCAAGCATTCAGGCCTGTACCATTCTCTAGGTGTACACCACACATGCACTCACCGACTTGTTGAGAATTTTGTGACGGATGACTCATCTGACCATATCACTTTTTTCCACATCTCTGTAGACCGGTGTCTATGGTTTTTGCACTACTGAACTTTCAAATGTGCATTCATCTTTGAAATGAGTGGTTTATTTACTGCAACCCTACTATAATATTCTTCTTCTTGAAATTGCTGCCGGACTGTTCTTGCTAACACAGTCTGATCACGTTCTACATTGATATTCTCAGTCACCTGAGGAAGAGTTGCTCCTCTGTTTTTCCTTACATATCACACTAATGCACGAGCATCACGGTCATCAAATGTACGCTGTTCACCACAGTTTCCGACCCTATTTACTGACATCTTTCCCATAGATCTTAATACAGATGTCATTTAATTCACTGTTTCTGTTGAAACATGTGCCAGTTGAGCAGTCTTGTGACTGAAGCTCCTGCCGTCTGTACCCCAACAATGAACCCTCTTTCAAAGTCACTTAAATCTTTTCTTCTTGCCATCTTGATACAAAATCACAATCAGCTGGTACTGCTCAGCATTTTTATATCTGCATTTGTTATGTTTCTCCTCTCATGGTGTTCAGGTTTTTCCTTAAATCTGTTACCCTGTAATACTTCATAGTTAATGGCCTAATGCTGTCACTACATTTACATTATTGGTTCAATTGATATAAATGTTAATAATCTGTCAGTCAGATCTCCCTTTCAGTCACATCGGTACGTGAGGACTCCAGAGTTTTGGATTTTTCATTTTTATCCTTTCAATTCTGCCCTTTGTTAAGATTTTATCTTGCATTTGTGGTTAAGACTAAAGGTATAAAGTAATTGTAGTTGCGTTCCTATCTTGATCTCTGCCTCTCACATTCCAGGTTAATGGAAGTAATTATAGCTCATTTATTTTGTGAGCTGTGGTCATTTAATTGTCAGGAAAATATGTGCTAATACTGTGCCCATACTGTGCCCCTTTTGTTGTTAGTTTGTGAACTCAGGTTTTGTGAGAAAAACCCCATGACTCCAAACTTTGCGTATTTTTCTTTCTCCTTCTTGATTTGACAGCATACATGCTGCTCCATTTGTGGAGCAAAGGTCACGAGCATGGGACCTAGGAAAGCCATTAAGAACCAACTGTACAGACTGAACAATAGACACATTTGGGGGGTTCATGAGTTTGCACTAGTTTTAAATATTAATGGTTGATATGGAATTGAAACCTCCAAATCACCTCAGACATAAATGTGAGTTCATCTGGATTTGGAACAGGGTCTTGAACTGGGAAACAAGGACACCCCTAGACTTTTTGAGTTCATATCTCTATTTTTCATGGTCAGTTTACTTTTTATTTTTTCAAAATGTCAGCATCTATGACAAAGTACAAGGTCTTCCTGTTGTATAAGGAAACATGGTCGGTTGATGTTTGCTACAAAATTGTGATCATGGTTCGTCATAAAAAGAAACCACATTTTTTGAACCCTCGTTACAGCCATAAAAAGAGGAATATTTTAGTGTCTTCCTGAGGAGGATTATTTGGTTTAGTTTAGACTGAAGACTACTTATTTAGGAGCTAGGGACTTTTCAGTAAAATGTCCTTCATCCCTGCTGACTGTTGGAGGATTATAAGACTTGAGATGTGTTTTAGGAAGAAGCCTTCTTCTTCTTTAAGACTTGGGAGAAGAGACAAACTTATTTGATTGCAATATAAGGACAATAATGTTATAGGAAAGTTTTAGTTCTTTTTAGTTGGTCTTGGATTCACTGCTGTAATGGTATATTTTGTATCTAATCCTGTTACCTTGAAATCGTGTTTGTACCAAACTGAATGATGTGCTACATTTTGGCAGTCGCAGAAATTCCATTAATTTTCTCAATGTTAGAGCAGTGACAATTTTAGATGACTCACAGTTGGAGGTCTTCAACTCTTGTATGGACATGAAACTCTACTGGTTGCATCATCAGGACACAAGATGTTAGAACTGCATGTTAGAAAATATCTGGTTGTCAATGGTGCAAGCCTATGGATATCTAATCATAGATCTTAAAACTTGGTTACGCTCTACAAACTGTGATTGGAAGCTTAAGATTAAGCAGGATTTATATTCCTTCCAAACTGCATATTGGACAGATAATGTTGGAAACCCCCTCCCCCCACAACTTCCGACAACGCACAAGGTAGATCTATATCCGATCATTTCTGTAACTTTGTGAAACTGATATTAACACCCACTTCGGGCTGTGATTGGTCATCTGTGCGGAGGTGAGAGAGATGCCAGGCATTGGACCTGTTTGTCTAGCTCTGTTCCTTCATTTTCTACTCAATTTGTGGCACTTTTCATGTAAAAAACTGAATGCAACACTATTAATGTCTCCCTGGACAGACTGTCTGAAAATGTTTGCCGTTATCCCTGTATTTAAAGGATATCATACAAAGATGTGATGCCGTGATTCACCTCTGACTGGCTTCTTCTTCATTGCAAAGGCAACTGAGGCTTATGGGTATTGTAGTGTTTAAAACTGTCAGTCAAACTGAGAAAAAGCATAATTTCTCAGAAACAAAGTTGAAATAATTCAAACTATGACCATAACATAAACCTAGCAGATCATAACATAATACAGGAGAGTCACTGAAAAATAAGAGAAATCATGCAAATAAAAATTTGAAATGGGAATTCAGAGTGGAGAAAAATACTTTCAGAACCAACTGCTCTTCACACAAATGTAATACATTGGCAGTGAAGGTTTTACAGATACATGGACTATGAACAGTTTGCAAATCTCTAAATATGTTTATTAAAAAAGGACAAATGTATCTATGTTTATATGAATAAATATTTCTGTCACAAGTCCATGTCGTCTGGGCACTTGTAAGTTAATAACACAATAACACATACATTTTTTTTAATTTCAAGATTTTCAGATTTTCTTTAGAGGGGCATTTACATCAAATATTCAGATACAATGAGTAAGTGTATTGTTTAAACTTGTACTTTCAAAGCTGATGCCCCATGTCATTAAAATCGGCTTTCATTTCTGAGTTTTGGTTTTTTGGACCCTACCACTATGAAGTGGCCGTGTTGTGTGTCCTCTTATTGACCTTTTGCCAAAGGCTTTTTATGCTAATGACTCTGGAAGCCCAGTTTGAACCATTAGACACTTGACTTGTTTCTAAACAAACACAGCAAATGGCCCTCCTACTGCTCTCCTCTGAGGGAGGAGCCTGTCTTACCTGTGCTGAGTCAAACTCTCAGCATAGTTTCTCACCAGAGCAGAGCCTGCCTCTCAGCCTCCAGCTGAAACCCAACACCTGTGACATCATGGATGTAGACATTGGCTGCTGGATGGCCGGCCCTGCTTACAGAGCTGCAGGCTGTTCTCTGCACTTCATTCCCAGGAGTGCTCAGCAGCTCTGACCTGCGCTACCAGCCACAAGGATCTGATCTGTGTTCAGATCAATCACACTGCTGCAGAGCTGTGGAGCCACTACCTGTGGCTGACCTCAGCGACTGCATGCCTCCCCCAGGCACAGTGCTCCAATGGTTTGGAGGGGAATTGTTTTATGGGCTTTGAGGAATTGTTCTGTCACTTCTGAGGAACAACACTGAAGGCTGCCAGCACTAATTCTCAGGTACTGTTGTTTTCTCCATGGAGCTTGACACAGGTAAGCACTTGCAATTCAGCAAATTGTGAAGTTTTCATGCTGAACGTGGCCACCTGCTCACATGTCTTTTGAGACTTTTATATTTTCAATCTAGCTTTGAAAGTGGCTCTCAGATATCTATTTATGGCTTCCCTGATACCATCCTATCACTGGTTTAATTGTAGGATCCATGGCTTGCACTAACAAAAGATCCTGATGAGTTGTTTGCTGCAGTTGAGAATCTGTGCACTTACACACAAATGCACACTCACACAAATATTAAGCAATGGAGACAGAGAAGACTGAAAAAACAAGACATAGTGAACTGAAGACCTCACTTTGTTCAGGAGTGCAACTTTGAGACCAGAAAGATAGAGTTCAGCTTGCTGTCCTTGTTTGATGCTTTCACACTCCTACATGTTTCACCCAGCCTCCACTGTAAGATTTCAACTCAAACATATTTTCATTAACAGTGCCTCGTATTTATAGTTTTAATATTCATTTTATTAGTAAATTGATTTTCAAATCAAGATCAAAAATCAGGAAGTAATAAGGCACTATTCAAGTTAAAGAAGCACATGTACACTGATCAGCCACAATATTAAAACCAGTTACCAGTTTTAATGTTGTTGCTGATTGATGTATAACTGAGTGTCAAAAAAAAAGAAACGAAAAGAAAAGAAAACTCAGATTTGACACTACTGCCTGAAATTTTCAGGCAGGTTATTACAGTCAGGTAGTGTTGTTTAACTAACCAATCATTCAGTTTTTAAAATGTCAGAGAATAGTGAAACATGTTCATCTTAAATTCCAAAGTTGATGTCTTCCCATATCTTTTTGTTTATCTTGTTTAGACCAACAGTTCAAACCAAGTATTCAGTTTCCAGTGATATAAAATAGAGAAAAGAAGCAAATTTCAAACATTTGAGAAGCTGATACCAGTAATTTTTTGCTTGATAATTAACATTGTGATCATTTTCTGTTGATAGTTCTTATTGATTGATAATTGACTAAACCTTCAGTTCTATTGCAGTCTTTACACAGCCAGTCCAGTCGTTTCTGCCTCTCAAACTATGTTAAAACCCTTAACACACCCCTCAGCACTTACCACAGAAGAACTTGGCCAGATATGGAAAAATGAAGGTTTGTAGGATTTTTCACATTTATTCCAGTTATTTTTCAATTATTTATGCACTTATTTAGTTTTGCAATTTTTATTTTCCAAAAGAAAGCTCCAAGTGGTGTTTGAAAGCCTTTATTTATGTATTTTTTTATTGGCCTAATTCAGCTGGAATCTGCCTAAGATTTAAAGATTCTAAGATTTTAAAACAGTATTTCATAGTTTCACAGTCATCTTTGTTTTGTACTTTCAACCAGCTTCCAAATTCTGAGCATTTGTAAATTGTTAACCATTTAAATAAATAAAAAAATTAATTAAATCTCAGCTATTCAGTGTTGGATTTATTTAAGTAAAAGTAGCCATAACATATTGTAAAAATACTCCATTATAAGTAAAAGGTAGAGCTCTGAAAATGTTATTTAAGTGCCTAAGTATTATCAGCAATGCACTTAAAGTATCAAAAATCAAAGTACTCAATGTAAAACAAGATGCCTGCGAGTGTTATACGATTATACTAATAACTGCCCACCACTGCAATGCTGGGCAGTTTAATCCATAACAATGCATCATATTTATTATAGTTTTACATGTTATGTTTCTAAAATGTTAGTCTGCAAAGTAACTCATAACTACAACTGTCAGATAAATGTGGTGGAATAAAAAGCACAATATTTTCCTCTGTAATACAGTGGAGTAGAAGTATAAAGTAGCCTAAAATGGTGCTTCGTAATTGTACCTAAATTCAGAGCTTGAGATAATGGACTTTCTGGCCCAATCTTACTTTCTACCACTGCAAAGCCTTTATTTTTCCACAGTATTATGTTATTGGACATTTCAGTCATGCTGAATCTAAAAATCCTGGAATCAGCTTATGAATTACTGACCAAGTTCAAGTTTTTAATTAAGAAAAAAAAAGTTGGAAGCCAACGAGAGCTTCCTTGGAGAAGGTTTGTTCTTTTACAAAGTTGAGACAAATAAAACATTTTTTTTTTAATTTCACAGTTCAGTTTATTTTGTAATTTCAGAGTGAAATGGAAGAAATTAAAATGAAAAAAAAAATTGAATATTAACTACCAATTTTTCCAGAAATTTTCATTTTCTAGCCATTCAATTTCTGCATTAAACTGTTGTAACACATTCTGTGTTCATTTCTTAACCACGCATTAAAGAAGTGAGAAGTAGGCGAGCACTGCAGACCTGGTCAGCTTCCCTGGTCAGTGATGTGTTCTGCTGAGAAATCACACTGAACAAGTTGTCGTTCTTTGGAGAATGCTTAGATTTCAGGCAGCTGGGCTTATGTCTTTTAACCACACTGCTATTAACAGCTAATCCCACAGTTCTCTGCAGCCTCTAAATTGTTCATTTAAAGAAGCCACCATTTATTCAAAACTGATTGTCCTACCTCATAGTGCAACTGATCTCACCATTTTTCCTTTCATACTGAAGGAAGCTCCAAAATATTGGGCACTGTTAATAATAAACTAAAGTGAGTATTTTCATTAAAATGTTTACATGGTTTGATATGAGAGCTTTGCTGTTTTGTCTAAACAACATTATGGTAATTTGTATTTAAAGGCTTTCAGGTGCTATAACAAATCCTAACATAGGTAGAAATCCAGGTGTATTGACTTGGTTTCAGATTAAGTATGACTGCATGCATTTTTCTAAGGCATTTTCATCATAATCCTTATAGTTGTAATATTACAAAAATTATGTAAGGATAAAATTCAGATTTTTTCTTAAATTTAAAAGCACATCATCCCTTCACCTTTTTGATTTTTCTATCCATACTAAATTGGTGCCCAGGAAAATGAACTCATCAGAAAACTTGATAACGTTAGTGTCAGTATCTGTATGAGTTGAAATGCTTTAAAGTCAGCGAAAACTGCACTTAATCTAAGGATTTATGACTTCACTATAGAGTCAACCTTTTGTACCTAGTTAAACCAAAAATTGGCGCCGTGTAATTCAACTGCATGTCTGTCCACATATGTAGGGACTTGTGGGTCAGTAATCAGACTATTAAGTTAATGCAAGAGAACATATTTGCCCATCCACTACTTTCTTATGACTGAGCCCCTATACTGAACCTCTATGTAGAGCAGTTAGTAGTCAGCGAGATGAAAGTAAAGTATAGCTGGCCGGTGCGACACATACAGTATGATAGCTTTTCCATTTGGGACTCTTCATATCTCTTTGTCCCCTCAAAGGTCAGCTTTGTTAGGATGATTTGGTATTTGTCAACGGCAAAAACTTGTCTGTCAAAACTCATTAATTTGAACTCTACACAAAATCCATTAGTGATTTAGTTTACCCTTTTGAATTAAAATGAAATTAAAATGAATTGATTTCGGTCTACAATTTCACTATTATAAATGGACTGCACTTACATAGCAATTTTCTAGTCTTATCGACCACTTAAAGAGCCACATTCACTCAGCACTTTTTCCATAACTCACATCTCAATGATACATCAGGGGCAATTTAGGGCTCAGTATCGTGCCCAAGGACAGTTTGACGTGTGGACTGGAGGAACTGGGAATCAAACTACCAACCTTCCGATTAGTGGAGGATCAGCTCTACCATCTGAGCCACAGTCCAGAACATTAGGATTTGGACAGTTAGACATTGTTTGATTTTCAGACTCTGTGCTTCAGCATATTTAATTTGAAATAAAAGAATGGTTCCTGCATTAAATAGGAAAGTTTCAGTCTTAGTTTGAGAAGGTTTACATCAATATAGAAAGAACTGTGTGGGAGATATAGCTTTTTAAAACATAGTGCCCAATTTTCAAGGGGTTCAAAAGTATTTTGACACTTGGCAACTAAATCTTTCTTGGGCACTTGTGTGTCATTTCAAAATTAGTTCATGCACAAAAAAAGCTCACATGTTACTCAGAGTTATCTGAGAGTTGAGAGTAGCTGTTTAGATTGAGGTGGAGTTGTCCATCAAAATTAGGAATGAACAGGTGACCATGCAAATGACCAAGATAATAATAGGCTCAAAAAGCAAAACTCTGTCAGAGGGACATCAAAGTTAGTTGTTTTGTCAAAATCAACAGTTGGGTTCACTCTAAAAATCTGGTACACATATGAAAAATAGACAACAACCTGATGGACTTGCGGATGAACAGAAGATAATTTGAATAGTGAAGAAATACCCCTTTATGACTGCACAGCAAGTCAAGACTGTTCTCCAGGATGTAGGCAAACATGTTTCTTTGTCAATGATCAAGAGAAGACTTCATGACCAGAACGTCAGAGGATTCACCATAAGGTGCAAACTGGTAAGCCTGATAAACCTCAAAAACAGAAAGGCCAGGCAGCAGTGCACAAAAAGAAACCAGTAGAGTTCTGGAAAAAAGTTCTATGGAAAGAACAAACAAAAACATAAACCTCTGTCAAAATGATGGAAAGAAGAAAATGTGTGAGAAAAAAGGAAACAACTCATGACCCAAAGCCAACACTTCATCTGTCAAACATGGCATTGGTTCTGTTATGGCTTGGGCATGTATGGCTGCCAATGAACTGACACACTGGCATTAATTGATGATTTTGCTGCTAATGGAAGCAACAGGATAAATGTGGAGGAGCAATCTGTGTGGTCAGATTCAGCCAAGTGCATTAAAACTCATTGGACAACATTTCATCATTCAGCAGGACAAAGATTTTAAACATAAGGTCAAAGCAACCACAGAGCTTTTCAGGGTGAAGAGGAGGAATATCATCGACTGGCTGAGTCAGTCAGCTGATCTTAATCTAATTGTGCAGTTTTCAACTTGGTGAAGACTGGACTAAAGGTAGAGAGACACGACAACATGCAAGAGCTGAAGGAGGCTGCAGTGACTGCAAAGGATTTTCCACAAAATATTAGATATGATGATTTAGTTAAGACTTCATGTTTTCTGTCCAATTATTTTTGAACCCCTAAACGTTGAAGAGTATGTCTTGTAAAGGGCTATATCTCCCACAGAGTTCTTTCTATATTGATATAAACCTACTCAAATTAAAGTGGAGACTTTGCGCTTTAATGTATAATCCCTTATTTTATTTCAAATTGAATGTGCTGATGCACGGAGCCTGAGGAGCAAAAAATCCTGTAACTGTCCAAATATTATGGTCTGGACTGTAAATGCCAGTTTAAGCAGTAATCCTGCTTAGCAGAAATTTAAGAAGCCAGAAATGATAACGCCTCTACTGTGTGATGGCACATATTATAACAATAATTGATCACAAAGAGAGTTTTACAGCTGGATCTAGTTTACCTACAGCTGAATGGAGATTGGCTTTTAACATTTTTCTTACGGAAGATTCCCCTGCCAAACTCAACAGTGCATGCTCTACCACAATGGACAACTGGCTTCGAACTATTTCCTAAATGAAACCTGTTGTGTAAAATGGGACATTATATATATATATATATATATATATATATATATATATATATACACATATATATACACATATATATATATATATACACACATATATATATATATACATATATATATATACACACACACACACACACACACACACACAAATACATATATACACAGGTAAGGTTTGTGTACCCCTGGTCAAAATACTGTGAATAGCTAAGTGAGTAAAAGATGACTTGATTTCCAAAAGGCATGAAGTTAGAATATTTTAGCAAGATTACTTTTTTATTTCCATCTTTTACAGTTTCAAAATAACAAAAGAGGAAAAGGGATCTAAACAAAAGTTTGGGCGCCCTGCATGGTCAGTACTTAGTAACATCCCCTTTGCCAAATATCACAGCTTGTAAACTATTTTTGTAGCAGCTAAGAGTCTTTAATTTCTTGTTTTTACCTGTGGGATTTTCACCCCTTCTTCCTTGGCTTTTAGTTCTGTGAGATTCTTGGGCCATCTTCCATGCACTGTTCTTTTGAGGCCTATTCACAGATTTTCAGTGATGCTTAGGTTTGGGGACTGTGAGGGCCATGGCAAAACCTTCAGCTTGTGCATCCTTAGGTAGTCCATTGTGGATTTTGAGGTGTGTTTAGGATCGTTAACCTGTTGTAGAAGCCATCCTCTTTTTATCTTCAGCTTTTTTTACAGATGGTGTGATGTTTGCTTTCGGAGTTTGCTGGTATTTAATTGAATCCATTCTTCTGTCTAACAGTGAAATGTTCCCTTTGCCACTGGCTGCAACTTAACAGTTGGACAGATGTTCTTTTGATGAAATTCTGCACTCTTTTTTTCTCCAAACATACCTTTGCTTAATGTGGCAAAAAATTCTATTTTAACTTCAGTGGTCCACAGGACTTGTTTCCAAAACACATCAGGCTTGTTTAAATGTTCCTTTGCTGACTTCTGATGTTGAACTTTGAGGTGAGGATGCTGGAAAGGTTTCCTTATGTCTGCTAAAATTCCTTAAGGTCTTTTGAATTCAATCCTACAAGCAGTTCTCTCTGAAACTTCTTCCACAGCTCAACTTGACCTCGATTCTTACTGTTACCTGCCATTTCTTAACTACATTACGAACTGAGGAAACGGCTACCTGAAAATACAATGTTATCTTCTTATTACCTTCTCCTGCTTTGTGGGCATCAATTATTTTTAATTTCAGAGTACTAGGCAGCTGCTTAGAGGAGCGCATGGCTGCTGATTGTTGGGACAAGGTTTGAGGAGTCAGAGTATTTATAAAGCTCTGAAATTTGCATCACTTGACCTTTCCTAACTATGACTGTGAACAAGTCATAGCCCAAACAAGGTAATTATGAGACCTTAGAGGTAAAAGTTCTGAGAGCTCATATCTCTTTGGGGTGCCCAATTTTTTTGTGTGCTGCTCCTTTCCCCTATTCAGTCTAAAATTAAAAGAACACAAAATAATACACAAATCTTTTTCAAATGTTGAAAAGAATGTTTCATCTTTAACTTTATGCCTTTTGGATATCAGTTCATCTTATACTCACTTGACTTTTTTTTTTTTTTTCCAGTGCTGACCAGTTAATTTTTTAAAGTTTATGTCTGAATTAACAACTTTCTTTTTTTTTTTTTTTTTTTTTAACATATTGGCAGTATCTAGTGTGGACATGCCCTTAGTGGCAGTATTTCAAATAAACAAAGTGAAAGCAGGGGGCATGAATTCATGGCTAGGCAGAAGAAAAGTAAACTTCCCGCTCCCACTAGATTTATTTGAGCCAGTGTTAACTGTTAGAGTAGGTCATCACCTCATCACTGCTTTCTATACCCAATGATGCTGCTTTTGAGCCCAGCATTGAGAGCTTTTCAAAAGTACACCCCCCCTCCTCCTCTCTGAATCACCCTCCCCGTCCTCCTGCCACTCTGCCACTCGGCACCACAAGCTGGAATCTGAAAAAGGGCTTTGCTCACACCAGGTTAATTGCTTCTGAGATACCTGCGCTAATGGAGCTAATGGAGCTCCTGCCTTTGTGTAGTTTGTGCTCCATATTTGTGCTTGCTTGCCAAGTTATTGTGTGAGGTCACGTGTATTAATTGATTAGCATTGAGGCTCACTGTACTTTTGTAAGTCTGATGAATACTTTACAAGGAGCTCAGGGAGGTGTTGTCTTTTAACCAAAACACAAAACCTCCATTAAATACTTACGCAAGGAAAATAGATGCTCACATATATTCTGATGCCTGAGGTCTATGTGAGACCTTTTACAACAGCTGAATGAAGATCAAGCTGAAGTTGCCATTAGACTGGTAATTTGGTTGCCTTATGAAGAGAGCATATCACTGTACTTGTTCCCTCTTTGATTTAAGAATTCAAAGTCCTGTCCCTCTACCACAAGCTTCACAAGCAGAGTTCAAAACAGATGGAATTCATTACCATTTCATTTTCCTGCCTCAGTTATTTAGGGTGTCATCCATAACTGAGGTCTGTTTGGAAAATTAATCCCGCTCTTTGTAGAACGACAGTGTGACATTTCAAATTAAATTAACTTTTTCCCTTCTGCATTGTCCCTACACTTTCACACTCAAGTTCTTTAGATAACGTTAAAAATATACTTAAGTGTTAACAATAGGAAAGAATCTATGGCTGTTCATTAATAAGAAATGTAAATATTCTGCTTTGAGGTTTCTTTTATCTTATCAGCCTGAAGGAATCTGTCAGTGATTTGCAGCCTCTAGATGCCAGTTACAGGCTCCTTGCAGCATGGTGTCTGAGTCTGCGGCTCATCAAGTGGCTTCTCTGACTCAGTAGCCACAAAGAAAATCCTTAAGGGGTTGTTAGAGGTTTTATAAAGAATTTCAGATTCAAAATCAACTTCAGATTCTTTAAAAGAGCCACTGAACTCTTGTCATTTTTAGCTTAAGTCAGTTACCTGTGGTGAAAACCATTTTTTTGTAAAAGACTTAACGAAGAACCAAGTCACTCTGTATGTTGCAGCACAAGGGTCGGACTTTGATGACAGTTTTCAGTTGGTCAATAGTAAAAATTTTTGTGTTAAAGGTAGCAAATTTACCTTGACTCCTTCTTCTGATAACAGCGTTGTGATTGATATGAGTTGGTTTTGGTCCAAGATTTCAGCACAGTATCTCTATTTCTTGGCTCTGAGCTGTTGCCAGGAAACCAGTGGATACTTGGCTCCCAGCAAAGAAATAGTCTGGCACCTGTAAATTGCCAAATTGTCTTTTTTATACTTTGTATTTTGTACGGCTTGAACAAACAAGATATAATATTTTAATCAGCTTTAGTAGTGTTGGTAGGTGGATTATGTTAATTTTGTGTGGAGCCAGGCTAGCCCCCTCCTGTTTCAAATCTTTATGCTAATTTAAGATACCTGGCTGTAACTTCAAATTTAGTGTACATACATGGGAGTGGTATCAATCTGCTCATGCAATTCTCAACCTGATAGCAAATTAGTGCATATCCCAATTTATCGAACTGTTTCTTTAACCAGGTGTTGCCCAACTGTAATCATATTGTATTCATAGTTTATGCACCTTACTGCACTGTACTTGCTATGAAGAGGAATAATTTTAAAAACACTGGCACTGAATGTAATATGGGATTTTGCAAAACTGTCCAGTGTCAGGTTCTTGTCTGGCAATAGAGTTGGAAAGACTGCTGTAATAAATGCTGGTGTGACGGAGCCCAAAGAGCATGAATAATGAATGAGACAAAGGTCTTTTTTAAAGACCTCCACCGTCACTGTGTTGGAGCAGTGAGTGGAGATATGACAGTGCAGTTTGTGGACTTCCAAAGCTGATTCACAACACTTCCTGTCTGTGAAGTCACTAGCAAAGGATGAGTCCCAACCCGCCTGCTGCATGCAGCGGGGGAGTCCACCTGACTATTATGACAGGAGTTATGGTCTAAGACAACCACTCTTTGCCTTCATTTCACTAAGTCAGGTTGAATGGTACTATAAAATGTAGAGCAGCGGAGGGCTGGGATTCTTTGAATATGTGTCATCATTCATACATGAAGGGGGTTATTTATCATCAGACAGAGCTGAGGGGCCACCCTCCTCTCAGCCAGCCTGTCTGTCTACAGGTACATTAGTATGCTGATGGCTGATGTAGAGGGAAACGATGAGTGACTCAGTGATACTGCTGGGTATAGTTAGATATTTGTGCTGGCACGTATTGAATTTGAATTCTGTGAACATGCGTTTGTATCTCGCAATATGAAACGGTTTTAGAAATTGAGATGTAACTGAATTTGTTTCCACGTGTAAAACCTGCTTTTGTAATTGAAATTACTTTCTGAAATTGAACTGAGCTCGATAAAATTGACAGTTGATGTGCAGGATCTATTTACCCATGTACTTCATCTAACAAAGATGAATGTTTTCCACTACAGTGTTTTTAGCTTAGTTTAGTTTTTTAATACTGTACCGATCCTCAAATGTCCAAATAACCATGCACCTAAGGTGCTTGGTGAAACCTCTCAGGGTTTCCAGCTCAGTAACACAGGGTGAGTCTTGTTGAAATTTTAATTTGCCCTTTAAAAGAACTCACTTATTCTCTGTCCATATGAGGAACTCCTTACCCAAAGAACTCAAAGTGGATCATGACTTTGATCATTGTGAACTTATGTTGTAACAGTCATGTAGTCATGAATAAGTAAGATCTTTTCTTTACTTTTTGACAGTATTCTTTTAATTGTTTTGCTGTTATTGTTGTTTTGTAATAATTTTCCTGTTGAGTTTTGTGTATTTGTGTACAGTAAGTGACCGTCTATGCTTCATTAAAACTAAGAATAAGATGAGATATCACTTTATTAATCCCCAAAGGGAAATAAATAATTACATTGTGTCTGAAGTCACTTCAAATGCTTCTGGCTGGAGGCATTATGTTTCCAGGTTGTCTGTCTGTCCAATTTCTAGTGAATACTATATCTCAGGAATGACTTGAGGGAATTTGTTCAAGTTATACACAAACGTTCACTTGGACCCAAGGATGACCTATTTTGAATTTGGTGGTCAAAGGTCAAAGTCACTGTGACCTCATGTCCATGACAAAATATGCTTCATACCATTTATTAAATTCTTGCAAAGGCTTTACTACATTATATTAGTCTGGACAGACATGGATGTAAACTACAACTTTACTGATTTCATACAAGGCATACAACAGCGAGGTGGTAATTTTAGTTACTGTGGTAAACCAGACCACGATCTTGTGCTAACATTAACCATGTGCTGCCAGTCTGTAAACATAACCATACAAACATTTTACAATGCTGTAATTACTAAGAGATCGGCAGGAAACAAATATGTTTTCTGTGAATATGTTACAGATATATTCAGTATCTACATACAGCATACCCTCATTACCTTATTGAAGAATGTTATCTAGTTGCAATTACGGTTCCTAAAAAATGTATTTGCTGTTGCAAATTACATACATGTATAGATGTATATATATGTATAGAAACAAAATTTCTAGGATGTACAGCAACACTAAAGACAGTTCCATAAAACCTAAAACTATACTTGAGATGCACAATAAAAATAGAATCCAAAAAGTTATAAAGTTTCAGCTTCAGGTTAAATTTACCCTGGTTATTAAGTTAGAAAAGCAGTCACAAACAACCATTTTATGTATATCTCAGTTACTGAACGTAGAACAAACCCATATTTCACATTCATATTTCAAAACTATCATTATTACGCACTCACCAATTGTACATAATCTGATGACATTTACGGTTTCTGAGTTTAAGTCTTTAGAGGGCCATTCAGTCCCATTGTATTTATAAGTCATCACCCGAATAGAGTACCAGCATGCCACACTGAGTAAGCTCATTATGATGACATATGGACTTTGTATATTATATACTTTATATACTGCGTATTTTTAAGGCCCCCACTAACTGCCTTGATATGTCAGCCAATATCAGGTCAATGTTTTCATGTGATTATAAAGTCATCCACGGTTCATGGCCATCAACATCAGTGCCTATAGCAATCATACACATTGTTTTCAGGAAATGCTTCCCTGGTTATTCTTACGGTTTTTAGTTCTTCAGCTACAATTAAAACCTATCAACAAATGCTAACAGAAGGCTAAGCATGATTGAAATATTGATTTTGCTATTTTAATTTTTTCTCATAGTAAAATATGCAATGTAATAAATTTTCACTGCAGACTAATTTCACTGAAGCTATTAGGAGAATTCCAAACAGTCAGCAGAATATCTGTAACACACCCACATCAGGAGCAGCCCACACAATCCATTCCTGCCATTTGGTTACATTTCTATTGCGCCAGTTCCCCGCCTCCAAACTTGAGGTCTAAATATTTTCTGATAGGTAGCTGTCATTCAGCCATGGTGATCCCCCACAGTCCTCCATCAGTCCAAACCAAGGAGTCAAAGCGTGAGTGAATATGACTCTCTGTCCATTCAGCCTGGAGACAGGTTGGAGCAGCAGTGTTCATATTCAACAGTATTTATGAAAGCAGTCATGGAGCAACTGTCCTGTCAGGCAGTGTCCCCATACAAGCTCCAGTTCATCTGTGGTGTTTGGCTTTTTGAATGGTAAAACACAATGTGGTGACATGTGAGGAGACAAAAGCTCCCATCTTGGTGATTTCAGAGATTACAGAAATCAGCCACTGCAAATAGAGACAAACAAAAGGCTCTGTGTTTTTCCTCTTTGCAATATTGGTTGTTTCACTGACTTGTAATTTACCGTAATATACTGTATTTTGCTGTCTAATTACACCATAATTATATAACATAGAGAGCTGTAATCAAAAGGCCCTACCACAAAATGTAATCAGCAGCTTTTCTGCCAGGGGAACATTTGATTTTACCCTATCTAACAGTGATACCAGCCTACCATGATGTCAGCAGAAGGACTTTCATTTTGTTCTATTTCATTTCATTTTTAACAGCAGCTTGTCAGCTTTATCAAAAACTAATCTCATTTTCTGTTTTGGAGAAAGTATTGTTGAGATAGCGATAATGCCAATAGCTTCAGTAGACATTTGAAAATTTGCTGTGTAATGGCAGGACTTTTACAAAAGGTGTTTACAGTAATGGACAGGTACAGGAGTCTGACATTGGAGAGTGGGGTTTGTGTCCCCTGCAGGGTTTGGCATTGTTGGGAAAAGATTGTGGTTTTGGTTAAATATTGAAACAGTAAAAACATGTCAATGTTGACCTTTTTAATATTGAACTAAGACAGCCAGCTCCCCCAAGGTTAACCAAGTGGTTTGATTTCATGCTTTAGTTGTTCTGTGCAGATATGGTCAACCCTGTCTCCTAGAAATTACATCGAGTTAAGCCTAAACTGAATAAGAAAATACTTTTTATAGGTAACATAATTGCTGGTCGGATTGCGTTCAGAGTCAAGCTTTTTTTTTGTTTTTTTTGTTTGTTTTTTAATGAATGAAGTGCTGCATTTTATTAATGGCAGCTGAGTTGCCAGGAAGTCACTCTTGTGCATGTCAGGCATAGAAAGTGCACAACAATCACACCAGAAATGTTGTTTAGGCAACAAAACAACGTTGGTTAAGATTCAGGAAAGATGGTGGTTTTGGTTCAATGTAAATAAATAGGTAATGTTGGAAGTCACTGTGAACTTTTTCTGTATTAAACCAGACCAGGGTCTTTCCATGACCTGAACCAAGTGCTTTGTGAGTCTAAACAGAACCATAAAACAGTTTAATAATGTTAGAGTCGCTACAAGTGGATATTGTTCTGCAAGATCAGATATTTTGCTGGAAAACAAATATGCTGTCTGTGAACATTTTACTGATATGTATACATTTACTGAAATATATGTTTACTGATACCAGTATCAACGTATTTGCATCTTGCCAAATAAGTAAATTAACAATGTATCCTTATTAACAGAAAACGTAATCCGGTCTCAAATACATCACATTACAAAACGTATTCTCTGTTGCTGTAGAAATTTCTAGGAGACAGGATTGATACTGTGGAAAAACAAATAAAATACATTGTCAGTGAGCATTTTGTTCACGCACTCATTATGACATTATAAGTTCATTTTAAATGTTTCTTCATTATGTTGATTCAAAAAATTGTTATTCAAGTGGTGTTATTATATTTAAAATCTATTTTTTTTAAATATACATACTGTTACAAATAAGTAGTATGGAAATGTAATTCCTAATACTCACAATTTCATCAACCTTTGGGGTGAAATTATTCATGTCTTTTTTTTTTCCAATACAATTTATTTCAAAAGTTTTACACATAAAACAAGTGTTTTATAAATTATATACAAAATATAAATATATACATACATATATATATACATATACATATATATATACATATACATATATATACATATATATATACATATACATATACATATATATATATATAGATATATATATATATATATATATATATACATATATATATATATATATATATATATATATATATATATATATATATATATATATATATATATATATATATGTATATGTATATATATATGTATATGTATATATATATATATACACATATATATATATATATGTATATATATATATATATGTATATGTATATATATGGGGAAATGGAAAATGCATATTGCACATTTAATAGAAATTTGTGCTGATCCTATTGGTGTGTAATCACAGCAAAAAAGAAAGGGGTGGCATTTTTTAACTACAACTGAGATATCAGGCGTTAGATATCAGGTGTGTGAATTAATGAAAAGATTGAAATGATTTGTGATTGATGAGCTTTGTGTTTCATCTCACTGCATTAATGTATCAAAGCTCTCTGAAGGTTTCCTCTCATCTGTGTGTAGCAGCTGCCAGCTGACAGCCAGTCTTTCTTCCTGCCAGCTGTTTGGGCCATCAGTGTGAATGAAGTGAATAACTGCATAGACAAATAGCCTGTATAGTCTCTCGGTCTCTACATAGTAAAGAGGGGTGCTAATCAGTGTCTGCAGAAGAGCATTGTTGGGCTGCAGGGAGAGCCATGACAGGAGATAGGTTGGGTTTAGACTGTAAACTAATCTCCCTTCTTACATCACGTCTCATTTAATAACTGCTCCCAGGTTCTCATGTAATCCTTATCTTCATCCATGCACGTGGTGATTCTTTCCAATGCCTAATATATACTTAGATAGACTCCAATATCACAGATTCTGCACTGGGCTAAAACTCAATCCCTAACCATTGTCTTTAAGACCCAAATAATCTGTTATTGTCAGATTACACATTTTTCAGGTCCCTCTGCTGCACATTGGCTAGACAACATATGACCTGCACGGAAACAGACCACTGACAAAGTGAGAGAGAGACACTGGGAGAGATGACTAAATCTTGAAAATAATCATAGCTGAACCCAAGCCAAAGTCGAAAGCCAGGTAATGTCAGGCTGGGTAGCAAAACCTCTGACCATGAACAGCATAACTGGGACAGACATAATAATAATAATAATAATAATAATAATAATAATGGATTTCTTATTTCCGTTTGTAGATTGTTTATTTGGCATTTGACCAAAAAACCAAAAGTCCCCCAGCTGGGAATCGAATTGTGGAGTTTATGGTTATTTGCCTTAACCACTGGGCTACTGGGGTGCCCGGTGGAATTTTTCATACTTTAAAACTGCCTTTGCTTCATTTTATTTGTTTGTTTTTTAACTTACATTGTAAAGCTGTTGCCACATTAAAATACTCAGTATTTTTCAGTTGTGGATTCTGGAATATGATTTGATATGTTGGCAAGGAAAATACAGTATAACCTAGGAACTCCAGTCTGAGTAATAGATACATGAATCGGAGTATTTATCACATGTCATAATGCTGCACTACACTCTACTATAATACTATGAGACGGGCTTTTACATCTCTGGAAAGTTATTTTTGTCTTTGGTTGGGACAGTTTCCAGCTTGGAAAACAGTGTTCATTGTTGTCTACCAGGAATATGTGCTTACACATATTTGACTAACCATCACAGTGCTTTTTCAGGCAGTATCACAATGCTTGTGGCAGAAGTTGAGCCAGTTTCATCTTTTTTTCAGGAAGACTCCATTTTTTTCTTGCTGATTTCACTGAATGACTTTGATTGTTTTTCTTTATGACAAACAGTGCAATGATCAAAGAGATAGCATATGGCAGAATTTGATGACTGCATTTTTGCTGATTTGATTGGTTCTGTTATCATGTTCATTTGGTACTAGTAACATGCAACAGGTTGTCTTGCATGTTGCATCATGGACCTGATTCAGATGCTACATGTCATGTTGTGCACTCCTATTCATTCAATTGCATGTGTATAACTGGCTTAAAGCACAAAAGCAAGCTGAGTGCACTCGTAGCTTTCAGCTTTGTATTGGTGGTGTTGGTAGCTCAGTACAAACCCCCACCCCTGACACTTACACCAGTACCTCCTCGCTCATTCTGAATGACTGCAGCCCTCGTCTCCAGGGACTTTGGAGTACAAGTGGAGAAAAGCTGCAAAGCTTTTAATAGTACACTAAGGCTGGGGGATTTAGACCTTAACAGAACTGCTGAATTCTTTTTTATAGGTTGTAGAGTGGAGCTCATCAGCAGTGCACAATGAAGCCATTTAGCAACCGCTCTCCCTTCAATATCCCTTCCTGTCTCTCTGTTTGAGTATCTGTCCTTTTCTTCTGTTGTGTTAATTCTGACAATGGATCCAGCTGAGGTATCAAGGCTGAGGTCAGTTAGATTACTATATTATAATTTCAAATGCAGATCACTTCTGCCCACTGATCTGATAACAAGTTTTAAAGAAGCTACTTTGAATGTGTCATTTTAAAAGATCAGTTACTTCACTGGAACAAATCCAATTATAGCAAAGCTAGCCTCAGAAATTTGGGTTAGGTTATAAAGTTATAAAAATTAATTAAAATTAATATCTACTGTTCTATATAGTGTAATACAAAATGGAATAACTGCACACGGTACCAATGATTTAGCAGACACAGCACTGGATAGTTTCTCTACTGCCTGAGTCTAAATGACCATACCAGTGGTCTTGCATGTTACAGCCCATAAGCAGTGGTGACATGTAACTAAATACAATTACTAAAGTACAGTACTTAAGTATAATTTTGAGATGTTTCAGGATTTCAAAATCATGCTACTTTATACTTCTATTCCACTACATTTCACGGGGAAATTTCAGGGGGAATTTGACTTGAACTATCTGATAGCTGTTCAGATAAAAAAAAAAAAAAAAAACATTTAAAAACATATCAGCTTGTAAAATATACTCAACGAGCACTTCATTAGGAACACTATCAGTCAATCATGTGGCAGCAGTGCAATGCATCAAATCCTGCAGATACAGGTAAGAAGCTTTAGTTAATGTTCACATCAAAGATCAGAATGAGGGAAAATTGTGATCACACTGACTGTGACCATGGTAGGATTGTTGTTACCAGACGGGCTGGTTTGAGTGTTTCTGAAGCTTCTGATCTCCAAGGATTTTTACACACCACCGTCTCTAGAGTTTTTACTCAGAATGGTGCCAAAAACAAAAAACATCCAGTGAGCAGCAGTTCTGTGGACAGAAACACCTTGTTGATGAGAGAGGTCAGAGGAGCATGGCCAAACTGGTTGGAGTTGACAAAAAAGCTACAGTAACTCAGATCACCACTCTTCACAACTGTGGTGAGCAGAAAAGCATCTTAGATTGCACAACACCTCCATCCCCTGAGGTGGATGGACTACAACAACAAGAGTCCATTGGTTTCCACTCCTGTCAGTCAGGAACAGAAATCTGAGGCTGCAGTGGGCACAGGCTCACCAAAACTGGACAGTTGAAGAGTGTAAAAACGTAGCCTGGTCCGATGAATCTGGATTTCTGCTGAGGCAGCAGATGGTAGGGTCAGAATCCATGGACCCAACCGGCCTTGTGTCAACAGTCTAGGCTGGTGGTGTTGGTGTAATGGTATGGGGAATGTTTTCTTGGCCCACTGTGGGCCCCTTAATACCAATCAATCATGGTCTGAATGCCACAGTCTGTCTGAGTATTGTTGCTGGTCATGGTCATCCCTCTATGGCCACAATTTACCATGGTTTCATAAACATGACAATGAGTTCAATGTACTTCAGTGCAATGGAGGCAGTATTAGTATGGTGTTCTTAGTAAAGTGCTTGGTGAGTTTATAACACACTGTTAAAGATTCAACCAGTGGTGTCCAATTTTTCTGACTTGTGAAACCTACAAAAAAATAATATCAACATGTATTTGAGGATTTGTGACATTCTACAGATGTTTATGAGTTAAAACATTTCCATTAAAAAGGAGCCCATGCAGTTGGTGCTGCTGCAGACAGCAATTTTTTTCTGTGATTTGCCACTGATAATTTTACAGCACTTTATGTGAAGTGTTTTTCTTCTATTCTAAAGAGAATTGTTGAAAAATGCACAATCAATTCAGTGAAATTCACAAACAGTTCCTTATCAGAAAGTAAACCTTTAAGGTCTCTGCTCTACTTGTCTATTGATGAGCTAAGGTATAATGACCTCATCTCAACACAGAAAGCCAAACAAATAACTTTCTGCAAGATGTGAGTGTTAAACGGGTGAGTGTCATCTTCTTTTCTCATTTACGTGGATCATCACCAGGATCACTTTTATGTTTTCAAATAGTCAAATCTTACTGAAT